>NC_063332.1:109533374-109556390 GCF_021869965.1 Rhincodon typus
GCCTGCTGTGTTCATCCAGCTCTACACCTTGTTATCTCAGATTCTCCAGCATCTGCAGTTCCTGCTATCTCTGGAGTCAGAGAGAGTTGATACTACTCTGGCCTATGCAGAATCCTGCAATGATGAGCACATTGGAGGCCACTAGAAGGTGATTGACCCAACTCGTGTGTTTTTTTTTAAGATATTAATACATGTCATGTTAGTGACATGTCTTTGAAAATGGAACATGGGCTACACTATTCTACACCCACCTCAGTGCCTAACCTTGAATTTCTTGGTTGATAGAAGGAGGTTGGTTAGTAAGTTTGCACATGACACTAAAATTGGAGGTTACTGGACAGTGAAGAAGATTACAACGGGATCTTGATCAGATGGAGCTTAATTGAGATAAATGTGAGGTGCTGCATTTTGGAAAGGCAAATCAGGGCGGGACGTATACACTTAATAGTAAGGTCCTGGGGAGTGTTGCTGAACAAAGGGACCTTGGAGTGCAGGTTCGTAGTTCCTCCAAAGTGGAGTCCCAAGTAGACACAATAGTGAAGACGGTGTTCGGTATGCTTGCCTTTATTGATCCCTGTTTTGAGTATAGGAGTTGGGAGGTCATGTTGCAGCTGTTGAGGACGTTGGTTAGCCCACTTTTGGAATACTACGTGCAATTCTGATCTCTCTGCCACAGGAAGGATGTTGTGAAACTTGAAAGGGATCAGAAAAGACTTACAAGGATGTTGCCAGGGTTGGAGAGTTTGAGCTATAGGGATAGGATGAATGGGCTGAGGCTATTTTCCCTGGAGCATCGAAGGCTGAGCGGTAACCTTGTACCAGTTTATAAAATCATGAGGGGCATGGATACAGTGAATAGCCAAGGTCTTTTCCCTGGGATAGAAGAGTCCAAAACTAGAGCACATAGGTTTAAAGTGAGAGGGAAAAGATTTAAAATGGACCGAAGGGGCAGCTTTTTCATGCAGAGGGTGGTGTATCTATGGAATGATAATATCAGAGGAAGTGGCAGAGGCTGGTACAATGACAACAAGTAAAAGCATCTGGATGGGTATATGAATAGGAAGGGTTTAAAGGGATATGGGCCAAATGCTGGCAAATGGCACTAGATTAATTTAGGGTATCTGGTCGGCATGGACGAGCTGGACCGAAGGGTCTGTTTCCATGCTGTACAGCTCTATGACAACACTAGCTAAATAGAGAGCATCTGAAAGAACCAGTTGCAGGGTTTTATGATCAACTTCATGACAGAGATGCTCAACTGTGTTCCAGGCAGTGAGACCCAGTAATGGATACAACAGAACCCTCGTGTTTTTTTTTTCGGTTGATTGGGGGAAGAGGAGGGAGACATGAATGAAATGCCTCCCCCACCAAGGCTGGTTGGAACACACGTGGCAGGAAAGGAAACCAGAGCTCACAGAGATCCAGGTAAGTCTACCAAAAGTGTAGTTTTTTTTTGGTGTGCTGGTGCTAGAATATATGCAGTTGTTGTGCATTTCCTTTCTCCAGAGAGACACCACACCATCCACTCAACCGTACCTCATGTGAAAATTAGGGTTCAAAGGGCAAAGTGCAGGCTGACAAAGTGACTCATCTCAGACAATACTGTTGAGTCTGAGTACAGTGATGCCCACGGCCTGCACAGCAGAACTGGCCAGGTCAACAGGGCACTGGAGGTCAACAGTGCAAACACGGTAAGTGCTCAATCCGTTCACTGCATTCTGCTGTTGTGTATGTTCACAGAACTAAGATGAATTTGTAGAGTAACCCACAATTTGTCTTTGTTGATGGAGCACAGACAACACGTGGGGAAGATATTAAGGAAATACCTGCAGAGCATGATGGACAGGGCTTCCCTGTGGTTCAAAGCTCATGGATTAGACTCCAACCCCCACCCTGTGAACAGAAAGCAGCCTCCACCAGCAGTAGCCACATCTGACTTGGAGGCAATAGTAATGTCCCTGCAGATGAAATCCCATGACACCCACAAGCACTTGTACAGAAGTGCCTGACTCTAGTTACAGGAAACCACACCAACAACAAAGCAGAATGGGCCAGCCATAGGACCTCAACTGCCACCTCCAGGAGCAATTCCTAAACAACATGTACTGTCAATTTCTTTGATACTAGAGACATTAATTGCCACTTTGATTCCTTTTCAAATCTGCGTGAAGAAACAAGAGAATAAAGAATTTTTTTTTGTCTCCCATGGCATGGCCCCAAAAAACTGCTCACATCAATGCAGGTAGCTGACAGCCCTGCACGCCTAGCGACTGGTATTGACCATTCTAGTGCCTGAGTGGAGACCCTTTGTACCCCCATGGATGGGAATAGTAACTATTCCCTCTTCGCACCAGATAGTGATTTTACCTGCCAAGCCTCGAAACTCGATGCATCTTCTCTGTTACAATCTATCTTCTTGCACTTGCCTGGATGAGTACAGCTCCAACAATACGCAAGAAGCTTGATACCATCCTGGATGAAGCAGCCATCTTGACTGGCATCACATCCACAAACATTCAGTCACTCCACTACTGACACTCAGTTGTAGCAGTATGTACCATCTAATAGATATACTTCAGAAATTTACCTAAGTTCATTCTTAGACAGTACCTTCTAAACTCCAAAGCACTTCCATCTAGAAGGATCAGAGCAGTAGTTACATGGAAACATCATAAACTGCAAATTCCCCTCCAAGCCACTCACCGTCCAACCTTGGAAATATATGGCTTGTTCCTTCACTGTGGCTGGGTCAAAATCCTGGAGTTCTCTCCCTAATAGCATTGTTGGTCTAACTAAAGCACATGGAACGCAGCATTTCAAGAAACCACAGTAATGACTGCAGAGTTTAATTTCAATCGGGCTCACTTGTTTTCTCTCTGGTCTCTGTCTGTGTCCCTATTACCATTAACTGACCAAATAATCTGCCATTCAAAAGGTTAACAGTCTCCAACAAAGATAGATGCTGCAGCTCCTTGTCCAAAGGATCAGGACTGGATCCAGAAACAATCCAAACATCCATTTCTTGTACAAATGAAAAAATTCATATCAAAAATTTGAATTAAGTTTCAAAAAAATCCACTGAATTCAAAGTAACTTCAGTTCTGATAAACACTTGAAGCATTAACTCTTTCCTCCCCACAGATACTGTCCTATCTGCTGAGTTTCTCCAGCAATTTCTGTTGTTGTTTCAGATCTCTAGCATCTGATTTGTGCTATATGTTGTATGAGATAAACCTCTCCCTGAACCCTCAGAATTGAGATTCTTGACACTACAATCACAAATATATAAATAATATAATGCATGAGAGTTCCAGATGAACTGCTGCTTTGAAGTTTAATAATTGCTCTGATTAAAGCCAAGTTATCAGGGTTTATCACTTGAAATTCCCAAGATATCCCCAGACAAACTTCCAAAGTAGTGAAATGATAATTGGAACAGACAGAAGTAGCAACTGTCCTCCCGGAGCAATTTTGCTGGATAGTTAAAAACAAAATGTTTGTAACTTGATGGATCTAGTTCTTTTCCAAGTCTTGAGCTCCCAGCAGGACCACACAATTTCTGGACACTTTACAGTACTTAAATATTTGTTTTATTGGTAGATAATACACCTTATCCTTCGGGAACAATAAATCTTCTCACTGAAAGCAGCTAGAATTTTGTTGCTCTGTACCCAACTGATTAAAATGAAGTGATTTACCTTGAAGACTCATTAATTGAAGTTTAAATACCATCAGTTGTAGAAACTGACAAAATTAATTTGATCTTCAAAACAAAAAAGTATAAATGTGAGCAAAGTACAATCCTTCAAGTAACAGGAACTTTATAAATTTCAATGAATAATAGAAGCAAAATATCACAAACGTAGCAGCACATATCATTGAGCTGGCGCTTGAACAGTGTGGTTACACAGAGTTTACCCTACCATGAGGCACTCGCACCTGACAAAACATTGGCACAACTGTTCCAATAATCACCAGCAGATGTACAAGGTACACAGCTCTGCCGCTCCTTCAAGGTTTAAGAGGATAAGTCTTCACTTTATACTTTCTGAATTTGCATTAGTCATAATAATACACAAACTACTGAGAAACATTGAAAATAAAAAAAAGTGTATATGTCACTAACATAGCAAGAAAAGCACATAAATCTGTATGAGACGGCAATTTCTGAAAAAGTTCACCATAACTGCATATGTATTGATAAAGGTTTGAAGGAAAGTGGCACTCTTCTAGAAAGGATCATTGGGTTAAGCCAATGTATAATAGACGTTCCAAAAGAATGTCAATAAAACAATAATGATTCAATCCAATAACCTGCCCAGAAATAGTAGGATAGCCAATACTGTACATAACCTGTACAGTTCTGACTATGTCACCCTTTTGTAGAAATCCCATGGTTTTATTCATCACAGTAATTGTATACCTGTAAAGAAAATTCTTCTGGTATTTAATTTTAAACTTGTTGAATATAAAGATTCCACTGCACATCTCAGTGCTCAGTCAACAAATCAAAAAAAATAAATTGGTCAATTGTCTCATTTGTTGATAGTGACACTTTGCTGTCCACAAATTAATTGCTCGATTTTCCCATTTAAAAGTAACTACACTTGAAACTTTGATGACTATGAAGTGCTCTTGAACATCTTGAAAATGTGAAAACCATTATATAATTTGCTTAAAAAAAATATTTCCATAAACTTTCTTGTCATCAGGGGTAATGGTTGCTAATGTTGGACAAACTTAAAGCACTCAAAGATGATAGTATTTCTCTTTACCCTGATAATGTGTTTCAGCTCTAACTTTAGCACACCCAATGGCACCACAGTGACGTTTTACCATTTCTTGTACCAATCACCAGTGAAAACAGTCAAATTCTGTGCTGTTGTACTGCCTTACAGGAAAATGAGTTCTGAACGTGTAAACTCGCTTCAGACACTAACAAAAGTTGATGGAAATGCAAGATCGTGCTCAAAGTATGATTTTGTTTGTGACTAACGTGTAGGAACAACAGAATGCAAGTCTCCATCAGTCAGAGATGAGCTCAAGTCCCAGGGATAACTGTGATTTATATGTCCTTAAAGACAAAGCGGTAAATAGTTTGCTTCTATTCCAATGTGATTGATAATTTGGTGTATGGAATAAAGGACAATATTTACTGTGCAAAAAGTATCTGCAATTTCATTAGTTTTTTTTAAATTTTGTTGTGTTTATTTTATTAATGAAAACATTTTTACTTTTATCTACCTTGGAATTTCCAAATTTTTAGCTTTGAAGACAGATAATGTCATGCAAGTTTAAAAGAGAACTTCACTCCATAGTTATTGCTCATTTAAAGAACAGCTACATTAACCTAACTTAAAAACAAAACACTTTAAAATCCATGAGCTAAGTTAGGAAAGGGTGGAATCTTCTGACAGGTCATGAGCTTTTACAACTGTGTCAGTAACATCATATACATCAAAATTGGATTTCCCAAACATTAATTAATGTTTGAGTATCTTCTAATATACATAAGTGGTTCTGAGGCATGTCTGATTTCACTCAATAATATCTGAAACGCCCTTCCAGAAAGGAAACATCAATGGGTTCCCACACTTTAAGACTGCCTCAAAGGATCTGGATTCTCTACATGATATGCTGCTGGAAAATTTCATAAGTAAGTTGGACAGTACTTGAAGATGATCTTAGAATCAAAATCGAGGATGTGACTGCTCTTTGAAAAAGCCAACACATTGGGCTAAAAGACATCCTCCTCTAGCTAAAAGTTTATATTTCCAGGACATACTGGAGCTTTGAAGGAGCATCCTTTTTGATTTAATTAGGTACAATTTCAGCAGTATTTACTTATTGACCAAGGAATTAAGGACATAGCTGTTGACTGGAATGTTAGAAACTCTTGTTTGTGAGAGAAATGTGAATATTGTGTGGGAAGGGATGTGGGGATATTAACAGATAAATGAAAGAAAATAGCTGGAATTTAACCTCATCCCAAGCTGCCTTGGATGTTGTATCTCTCTCAAGTAGTATACGCTTTAGCTTTAAGAGATATGCTTAAGAGGTCATCACTATTTCACGGCATGTGATATAAGGATTTTATGATCTTAGGTTACATCTTAACTGGAGCCTCTTGAATCATGACATGCTCGTGAAAATGTGCTACTCTTTGCAACCAAAAATTAGTCCAGACACTAATGTGCCTGCAGCTGTACATTTTGGATACATGTGGAGCTTTATGAACATCTGTTGAGTCTTTAAATATCATACTTCCCCCATCTAGTTCTTATGACATGTGAGCTAACATTGTTGCATTAGATATAAGTACTCAGATAAATTGAACAGCCAGAAGGCAGATCTACTTTCTTTCTTTCTGCTTATAATCTTAAGTTCTATCAAGTTAGGAGAACAGTCTCTCAAAAATAAAATGAATGGAAAGACTACTTTCTGACTTTAAAAAAAATAAAAGGCAGTCAAAGATTATTCACAACATAGATACGAAGCTCTCCTGAATGCAAATGCAGCTCTAGAACCACTCCATTCATGTATCCCTTAATGCTATCACATCATAACTGTTAAACTGTTTAATAGGTAACAGTTCCATCCCTTGTTTCAGATGCATGTCATAGACATTCGGGAATAGACCCCTTTTAGAATGTTAGTGTTAAAAGATTGATAACTTTACTACACCCATAATAAAGCCTTTTGTCTTCATCAGCTGCTAATGTTGGTTATGGGCTGTTAAAACCTGGTGCTTCATATTTGAAGGAATGTGTTCTGTGTGAATGAGAAATGGTGAATAAAATGTTAATACCAATTGAGGCAGTCTTAAAGTGTGGGAACCCATTGATATTTCCTTTCTGGAAGGGCGTTTCAGATATTATTGAGTGAAATCAGACATGCCTCAGAACCACTTATGTATATTAGAAGATACTCAAACATTAATTAATGTTTGGGAAATCCAATTTTGATGTATATGATGTTACTGACACAGTTGTAAAAGCTCATGACCTGTCAGAAGATTCCACCCTTTCCTAACTTAGCTCATGGATTTTAAAGTGTTTTGTTTTTAAGTTAGGTTAATGTAGCTGTTCTTTAAATGAGCAATAACTATGGAGTGAAGTTCTCTTTTAAACTTGCATGACATTATCTGTTTTCAAAGCTAAAAATTTGGAAATTCCAAGGTAGATAAAAGTAAAAATGTTTTCATTAATAAAATAAATACAACAAAATTTAAAAAAAAACTAATGAAATTGCAGATTCTTTTTGCACAGTAAATATTGTCCTTTATTCCATACACCAAATTATCAATCACATTGGAATAGAAGCAAACTATTTTATCGCTTTGTATTTAAGGACATATAAATCACAGTTATCCCTGGGACTTGAGCTCATCTCTGACTGATGGAGACTTGCATTCTGTTGTTCCTACACGTTAGTCACAAACAAAATCATACTTTGAGCATGATCTTGCATTTCCATCAACTTTTGTTAGTGTCTGAAGCGAGTTTACATGTTCACAACTCATTTTCCTGTAAGGCAGTACAACAGCACAGAATTTGACTGTTTTCTAAAGGCCATGACTAAGGGTCTAGGCCCGAAACGTCAGCCTTCCTGCTCCTATGATGCTGCTTGGCCTGCTGTGTTCATCCAGCTCTACACCTTGTTATACCACATAATGGATGGCGTGATTTATTTAAATCAGGCTCCCATTTAAACTCACACTGTTGCCATTCCCATGGCTGGCAATTGGCAGCCAAATTTATTTCCACGCCAATTAAAGTGTGAATCTCGAGATTGATGACTGTTTCTCCTTGTAGATGAGTTCCAGGTGCCAGGGGCCTGGGTTCGATTCACCCTCGGGCGACTTTATGTGTGGAGTTTGCACATTCTCCCTGCGTCTGCGTGGGTTTCTTCTGGGTGCTCTGGTTTCCTTGCACAATCTACAGATGTGCAGGCCAGGTGGATTGGCCATGCTAAATGGCCCATAGTGTTCCTGGATGTGGAGATTAGGTGGGTTATAGTGGGATAGGTCTGGATGAGATGCTCCGAGGGTCGTTGTGGTCTTGTTAGGCCGAAGGGTCTGTTTACACACTGTAGGGATTCTATGAAAATCTGTGGAAAGGACTGGAACCAACTTCTGTTTCCCTCTGCTAAAGGCGAAATCCTGTTGATCCTCCACATTTCAAAGCAAATTGCATGGGAGGTTTTGCAGAATTTAAGCAAAATGATTTCTGATGTAGTTGTTTCTCTAAACGCATATTACAAAGACACTTTATATTTGTATTGAAGGCAAAGGTTTTTAATATTTTATGTAATACAAGAAATAAATATTATTAAATTATGGAAGTCAGTTTGATTTGCAACTCAACTAAATTATGGATTTATAAGTGTATGAAAGGAATTAGTATCCAACATTTCATCTAAGGCCCTTTAGACTGAGATTATGTCTCTTTCTTTCTTAGGTATATGAGTAAACCAATGTATAAACCTAAACCAGTCAACTGTGTTAATTGAAACAAACAAAAAACAGTAACTGATCAAGAAATTTAGCAGATCTCTCAACATTTGTTTTGAATCCAGTGATCTTCAGAACTGTATTAATTGGCTTTGCTGAGAAAATTTATTTAGAAATTTGTGGAGAAAAGAAGTGCTGACATCAAGACATAAACACAATTTTCTGATTATACACATTGTCAGTCACCATTGAAAGATACGATTTACCTGGCTGCTATTATGCAAATAAGTTTGAAGCCAGAGATAATGCACCTGTGCTTGTAACTTCAATAGCAAAGAGTTCCTAAGCCCCATTTTGTGTCAGATAAATTACTCAATTCAGGGAGGGGTTTTAAAAATGACTCAACATTCCCAATGCACTTTAATACAACATGCTGCACTCCAAATATAGACCTGAGCCATGAGTGACAAAAATGAGTATGAGAGAAAAATTAACATAAAAAAGCTTATGTATAATTTATCTTTTTGTAATAAATTCAGATGATGGACTGTATGATAATCATTGGTAAACTCTTTTAAACAAATGCAATTGAGAGCAGTCAGTCCAGTAGTTAATATGAAAACATGCCAAAAAATTCAATGTAATGGTTTACATACTCCACTTCAGACTTAGCAAATGCATTACCTCTTACAGATAATTTTAGTGTTAAGTTAAAGAAAATGCCATTTTCTGGATAAGTTTTCAATTAAACTGCTACTTTCTTTCTAATACATTGAATGAAGCTGTTTTTGGTGGATAATAATATGAATGGTAAGATACAGATCAAACATATAAGTCTGCAGAGAAAATCCAATTTGAGCCAGCCTGTAGTAGATGCACCAAGTGAGAGAAAGAATTTTCTTCACGAATAGAAAATCTTCCTAAGCCAGTTTCAGTAGCCTCTTATGGAGAGAAACTAACAGAAAATAGACCAGCAACCTGTTATTGCAGATGGTGATTAGTACTTGGAAAAACAATGGGAACAAAAGAACAGGAGTAGGCCATTCAGCCCATTAAACCAGCTCCACCATTCAACTAGATCATACTTGATCATCTAGGTCAATGCTACCTTCCTGCAATATTTGTATATCTGTTAATGCCATTAGTCTACAGAAATCTAATGATTTATGTCACGAACATGCTCAGTGGTTGAACTGCCGCAACCCTCTGGGTTGAGAATTTCAAAGATTCACCAAACTCTGAATGAATAAATTCCTTAACAATCTTAAATGGCTTACTCCTTATCCTGAGGTTATATTTTGTGGTTTTAGACTCTCCAACCAGATGAAACATCTTATCTGCATCTACTCTGTTAGGCCATGTAATAATCATTTAAGTTTCAATGAGGTCACTTTTATTCTTTGAAACACTGGGGAATAAATACCTAGTCTGCGCAATCTCTTTCCACAGGACAGCTCTGCTACATCAGGGATTAATCTGGTGGACCTACACTGGTTCCCTCCACTGAAGTAGTCACTAGATAAATTATCTGTAATAATACTAAGAAGTGATATTTACAGAATAGATTCCTATCTTGTAGAATAAAAGAATTACGCCATTCAACATAGGAATAGGAATGTGGATATATTCATCAATATCTGACACAAAGTTTGGGTATCTTAAACTCACTTAACTTCTTTGCAACACAGCTCTGAAGACCAGCTTGACCCTTTTGTGGTCAGTTATAAGCTGGAGGTTAAGGGTCTAGGCCCGAAACGTCAGCCTTTCTGCTCCTATGATGCTGCTTGGCCTGCTGTGCTCATCCAGCTCTGCACCTTGTTGTCTCGGATTCTCCAGCATCTGCAGTTCCTACTACCTCTGGTTAATAAATCTGTTCGGTTATGTTGTGAACACATCTACATGACCATCAACTCCTAAAGAATATCGCATATTTGTCACATATAAAAATCAAGGCTAAAATACGAATTTTGACTTAAATGCTGAGTATATGTAAATACATGACTTTTGGGTCAGGAAAAGGGGGATATTGTGTACGCCAAGTTGACCTGTCTACCAGGTTCAGATATATGTTCTGATTTACCACACTTGAGTGACAAGACAAGAGCTGAAAAACAAAGGTAACTGAGTAAGCAAATCTCAAAGGATATTTGGGAATTTACCATTTTTACCTGGAAACAACAGCAATACTCCCTTTAATTTCATTTTGCAATGCATAATCCTTTGCAGTGAATAATTACTGTAATGCTGCCTCACAAATCTGCATGATTTACCTTAAAAAGAACATTCCTCTTGGAACAGCCAGTTTTCCATGCACAGTACATTTGCATTTCAAACTGCCTGGCTGCACATCCAGACAGTTTAAAGGGAATATGGAATAGGAATCGGCTATATAGCCACTTCAAGTTTGTTCCATGAGTCAATGAAACCTGGCTCACCTGCTCCATATTGACACTGTTAATGTCTTTGAATACTAAAATCTATCAATCACAGAAATAAGATTTACAATTGAGGTGATGCTTTTGGGAAGTCAAATGCACGAGAAGAGTATACAATAAATAGCTGGACCCTTTGGAGTACTGATGCACACACAGATCTTGCGGTGCAAGTCTATAGCTCCCTGAAAGTGGCAACACATGTAGATAATATGGGTAAAGAAGGCATACAGAATGCTTGCCTTCATCAGTCGGGGAACTGAATATAAAAGTTGGCATGTCATGTTACTGCAATATAAAACATAATTAGGCCACATTTGAAGTATTGTATGCAGTTTTGGTCGCCCACGAGAGAAAAGAGGGGTCACCGAACCTGAAACATTACCTCTGTTTTCTCTTCAGATGCTGCCAGACCTGCTGAGCTTCTCATAATCTTATATATCTCAATTGTGCACCCCATCCCTCAAGCTTCTCTGCTCCAAAGAAACCCTAAGCAATATCCATCCCCTCTTCATAGCTAAAGCGCCCCATCCCAGGCAACATCCTGGAGAATCTCCACTGCATCTTCGCCAATGCAATTATATCCTTCCAACAATGCAGTGATTAGAATCATGCCCATTACTCCAGTTGTGGCCTAACCAGAGCCCTGTACAGCTCCAACATAACCTCACTGCTCTTATAATTTCTGCCTTGACTGATAAGGGCAAGTGATCCATGTGCCTTTCTAACTAACGTATTTACCTACCCTAATATCTTCAGGGATTGTTGGACAAACACCCCAAGATCCCTCTAATCTACTGTGCTTCCTAGTATCCTATCATTCATTGAATACTCCCTTGTTTGATTACTTCTTCAAAAATGTAGCACACTTATTTGTTGTGTGGCGCTACCATCATGCTAAATGGGACAACCTGCAAACTGATTTATTTACACAACACCGGACATTCATGAGGTGCTGTGGGCCATCAGCAGCAGCGTAATTATACTGAAACACAATCTGTAATCTTACAGCCCAGCATATTCCCCACTCTTTATCAATATCATGAATCTGGGTTAATCTCCTAGCTTCAATGAAAAGTGCAGAAGGGCATGCCCAGACCAGTACAAGGCATATAAAAAAATGATGCGTAAATTTGGTGAAGATACAATGCCAATACAGGACTAATTGCTGCCAAACAGTGAAAACAGTGTGCAATAGATGGGGTCAAGTGATTCCACAATCACCAGATCAGATGCAAGCTCAGTAATCCTGTCACGTCCAATCATGAATGGTGGTGGACAATGAGCAACTAACAGGAGGTGGAAACTCCACAAACGTACCCCATCATCAACTACTGGGAGCATAGCACAACACTGCAAAGGACAAAGCTGAAGTATTTACAACCAGAACTGTTAATTAGATGATACATCTCAACCTTCTCCTAGGTTTATGTATATTTGAACAGAGTTGGATTTTGAATGCATAGCATGAGGGTTTGGTCTCTGTACGTGAAGGAGTTTATTGACTGGCTTTGTAAGTATTTCTGTAGACATGCAGATTTATTTTTTAAACAAGTGTCAAAGAGATACTTTTTGGAAACTGATGGGAATTTGTTTAAATTGGGAGATCTTTGTTTTGAACTGAACAAAATAAACTCTGTAATGTATTAGGCTTCAGTTAGAAGGTTCTTGCTTTTGGTTTCAGTTTTGCAAAGATCTTGGCAGAAGCTGGATATATAAGATAGTTGCTCCACAAAAAGGAAGACAATTTGGAACTGTTGAGAAATGGGTTGCCACAGAGTAAGGAATTTAGTTTGAAAACTACAGATTAGAACCCTAAGGGTTTCTTGAGGCTGAGAAAGTCTAAACTCAGTTGTATGAAGACTCAAATTCTTAACATAGGCAATTGAAGGCACAGTTAAATTAAGCCCGTTAGAGGTGATGCAGAAGGGAATTCTCTAGCCTGTATCATTGGGATTAATTTAATTATACTTTACCACATGATGCAATACCTTTAAACTTGTGCTATATATAAATAGTTCGGTTTATTATATTTTATCTACATTTCTTTTGTGTAATAAACTTTGTTTTTTTTTTGTTAAAACCAAATCTGCAGCATTGAGTGCTTGTGTTTCAGTGAAAGACCACCTTGTTAAAAACAAAAAAAAAACAAAATATGATGTATCAAGCCAGATTTCAATCTGCGGTTTGACTTGTCCAGTCATAACATCAGCTGAAGTGATAACAATATCAATAATTGGCTCAAAGCAGTGGGCCCTGACAATATGCTCTGGCAATTGCACTGAAGACTCGTGCTCAAGAACAAGCTGCCAAAATCTTCTAAGTACAGCTACAAACACTGCAACTACCAGGCAATGAGGAAAATTTCCCATGCATGTCCTGTCTACAAAAGGCAAGAGAAGTCCTCATATTCCAACCCAACATTTAGAGGAAGTATGGCTTGACAATCCACATGTCTTGATTCTGGGGCCGGGGTTTGGCGGGGAGGTACTTGGAAGGAGAATTCAGTTGCCACACTTGGGAGTCACATTCAACTGAGGAAGGAAAGTAGGCTTTTGAAGTTGGACGGCCAATAGGAGGAGGCTATCCAACACTCAATGATCCCAGACCCATTTAGACATGGGGGTTACTAACGTAGGTACGAGAAAGATATGATACCTCAAGATGGAGAGGTCCTCTGAAAAACTTCAAAATAGTATGCTAAAAATTGGCTGCAGCTGCCAGAACATCTTTGTGGAGAAGAAAATTTCAAAATGTGCAGCCTGTATGTAGCACAATGATAATGACGACAGCAGGACGAGGAGTTTAACTTTACTAAGAGAGCAGTGACTCTCTGATCTATCACTGGAAGGCCATCTTCATTCACAGGCTGGTTAATACCCTCAGAAGTGCCAACTAGAAAATTCCAGTCTTTGTAGAGGAGAATGGCTTTCTTGGCTTAAAATTGTTAACTGTCACTTTCAAACAGACAGCTGTTACTCTACTGCGCCATAGTCTGATCCAAAATAATCTAGAGGCTGGAACATACTGGCAAACTGCCATGTTGGCCAGTATTAGTAAACTCTAGCTTGTCTACCTGTATTCCCACCTCTGCAGCTGAATGTAAATTCAGTGCTGTACTCCAATGCCATCTTGTTGCTTAATCAGTAAACCGGTCTATACTACTTTGCTGCTATTTCATTTCCTGCTCTCACTTTATATTCCCAATTACCTTTGTATTGTCAGAAAATCTCGATTCACCATACAAACTTTTTCATCTAAATCATTAACATAGATTGTAAATAAATGAGGACCTAGTATATTTCACTAATTACAATGAAAAAACATGAAAATTACCCACTTATCCTTACATTCTGCTTCCAGCCTGTTTAACAATCAACTGTCCATGCTAATACATTATAACCAACTCTATGATTCCTTATCTTGCAATATAAACCTTTTGTTTGGAGATTCAAAGACATATAGCAACTGGCTTTCCTTTGTCAATCCAATAATTAGATCTTCAAAAAAAAACTGAATTTTATGAAGCAGAATTTTCTCTTTAGCAAAACTATAGTGACTTCTCAGACCAAGAGAAAGCATTAGCTGAGTTTTACATTGAGGGGCAGGTTCTCCATCCTCCGGTGTAAAAATCAGGGACAAGCCTGTATCAGCTTGGTTGGTTTGGTCTGCAGCCATATAACAGTTGCTATCAGGTTATCCAACAGGGAGGGAGCAGTCCAACCTCACAGAGCTGCAGACCTTAAATGGCTGGAAGCTGTCTTATCCCAGCAGTACCACTGGAAGCAATAACCACTGATAGGACAGAATGCACTCCCTGAAGAAAAAGAAGCCAAAGTTTGGTCAAAAATATATCCTGGGTCTCACTATGACCAGTTGGCAGGCAAAAGGGCTAGCCGTCAATTAACTGTGTAATGAGCTCAATGGCCAATGAATGAATGAGCCGTCCAAAATCACTCCATGCCGCTGTTAAAGTCAAAGAGGTTGATTGGGGTGGGGGGGTGCGGAGATAGGAGAAGGGGAGGGGAGAGTGGTGTTGATGGATGGGTCGACAGCTACAGTTCTATTGCCATATCACCCAATCTTATGGACCCCCAACTCCAATAACTTGTCACCAATTAACCATAGAATTCCAGTCCATATCCTCTAGCTTTTCTGTGAACAAATCACTGGTCCTCTGGTCCAGGAACGTTCTTCTAAAGTCAGCAAGTCACCAAAACTTCTCCAACAGCACACTACAACCATGCAGAGACTCTGCAGAAGCCAAATTAAAATCAAAAGTACCCCAACATGGATGTTGGATGGCTATCCCTTTAAATACTGTTATTGGGGACAGAGAGGTAGAGTTTGCTCATGCAGCTGAATGCATTTACAGCTGTGAGTGATTAGGAGAGGGCGTTAGCTGGGCCTCTGCAGTCCAAGTTTGCAGAACATATGCCAATCAGCCTGTGAGGCAGTCTGACAACATGCTGTGTTTTTTTTTTAGGGCACATATGGCACGCCTATATGCTGCATTTTCTAGAACCTCTCCAGATAGGGCAACATACAATCCACACCAGAAGTGGTCAGTGTCACTGCACTTGCTATTTGGAGCTCTCGGCTCCTTAAGTACTTATTCCATCAGTGCTTTGGAGTCAATTTTGTGGTCACAACATCTTACTTAAATATTTTTAGAAGTATGCACGTGTCCAATATAAATGACTGAGCAAGTTATGTGAAGTGTCTTCCTAAAACAGATGGATATTTAAATATAATTTACAAGATTATTCTCACCAAAATGATATTTTTTAAATAGAGACAAGAATTTTGCTAACACATTTGTTAATCATATTGGGGAACATTATCAAATCAATCGTGCTTATTACATTTGTAAATTTTTTTGTACATTCTGAAAACTATTAAAACAATGGTGAATTTAAAGAACATTGTACACCTAAACATGTAAGACAAAGCAAGCTTGAATTAATTTACATCATAGAAACAAAACTAAATCATTTTGTTGTGCTACATTATTCATTCTTAAATTCAGTGAAACATCATACTGTGATAATACAGAAATGGTTCTTTTCTAAGATTCAAAACTGAGATAGTTATGAAATTTAAAGCTAGGGTACAAAATGCTCTCAAGAGAAAAACTGGTATGCAATAATATCTGTTTGTAAAATGGGCTGGTCACAGGGTGTAACTGTATTGTACCTTTGCCAATGACCTCCACACCAAGTGTGTTTCCCACAAATTTCAAGCTAAGAACACATAAATGCAACCATATTTTTAACAAAAATCAGCGTTCGGTCTCAGTCTATAATTTTACACTTGCTTATATGTCAAAATGTAATGATTCAGGTACATGTGCTTCCTAAATTAGCTAATATAAACTAGGATCCGAGGATTAGAGAAAAACATTTGCACATTTCCTTGAAATCAAAGTGACTGCTGAAATAAATCCTTTGCAATCTAAAGGAAATCATTAGCTACAAGACGATGGCTAGATTCAGTTGTAAAAATAGCTGTGAGGCTAACACTGTTCACCACCATTAAAGTATAAATTGGAGAACTACTTCGACTGACTGTATTTACACACTTAATTGTGGAAATCAGGAACTTGCTGCCTGCATTATCCTGCACCCTAGGAGCTGCATTAAAATTATATGTCTCCGAGAGATTCAAAGCTTAATCCCATAAAACAATACAACGCTTTGACACTCATATGATAATTTCCCACAAAGCACACCAGAAAAATGTAGGGTTTATCCATTATCTATATAAATGTTTATTGAGAGATAAATCTTAACTACTTCCAAAATGGTACCAAAAATTAACTTTTTTCTTTTTATTTCTTTAAACATGTTCTTTGTGCCTTTTTAAAAAGTCTCTTATCCTCTTAATCCTATATTTCTTTTTGTTGTTTTATTCCTGTTTCTGTACTTGATTTGACTTTGAATTAATTCTTCTAACTTACTTGTCTTGATTCTCACTTTGTGTGTCTCGATAAGATTTTATTGAAACTAAGTTTTCTGAAGGTCAAATTTTCAACAGATCCTGTATTAATTTTACAGGCTGGAGTGTACATGGGTGCATCACCATCTGCAAGTTCCCCTGCCAGCCAGGCACCATTCTGACTTGGAACCATATCGCGAATTAGTTTCACATATCCCTTTTGCTTGCATTTTTTTAAACTGTTAAAGTAAGATAAAATGTAAATAGTAGTATAACTGTATTAATATTGCAATAATGTTCCATAAGCTTATACATTGTTACAGTGTTTATTCTGAAAAATATTTCATCCTAATTTATGCAATAAATAGGCATCTAATTTAGAATACAATTTGTACCATAATCAGATGACAAAAAGTCAGCTAAAATTAAAGGAAAGGCATCTTACAAAATTTTTAAAAATTCAGATGTGGAAAAGAAAATAATTTGCAACTTCCAATCTTATAGAATTTTAAAAAACCTACTGTGAATCTGGAAGATAAAGCACAATCCAATATTACCTTATCACCACTATGAGTAGGTCATAAAACTTACCATTTTATTTTCTTCTCCCTGCTCCCCAACATTCAAAAATTATAATCTATATCAGATCAAAGCCATATAGAGATGTTTATAAACATGTGTGCTGAAAATGTTTTGTGTATAGATTTTCTGAATGCTGACTTATTTTTGTCTTTGTACTGCTATTAAAACCAGCTGTTGTTCCAATTAAGTGCTAAACTAAATATGTTTTACTCATGAAAGTTTTTTTGTGACTCTTGTTCATTCCTTCTGTGAGAAACCTATTAAACATGGCTTTTTAGGTTACTTGTTAATTTTTAAGTGGCTGTGATTTTAAACATTTATTGCTCAACTTAACAAGATGCCCGACAAGTACATCCAAAAACAAAATACTATGATTCTGCCGGAGAACTTAAAACAGCAAATGTTGGAAATAAGCAGCAGAACCAACAGCATCTATGGTGCCAAACATGCTGAGTAGCTGGTTGGAGTTCAAGAGCTGAGAAGTTTTCTTACACCTGTACAAGGTGCTGTTGAGACCACATCTGGAGTGCTGTGAGCAGTTTTGGCCCCCTGATTTAAGGAAAGATATTGTTTCATTGGGGAAGGTTCACTAGGATGATCCCTGGTATGGAAGGATTTTCTTATAAGCAAAAGCTAAACAGGTTAGAACTCTACTCATTGAAGTTCACAAGAGTGAGTGGTGATCTCATTGGAACAGAAAGGATTCTTAAGGGGCATAACAGGGTAAATACTCATGGGAGAGTCTAGGACAAGAGGCCATAGTCTCAGAATAAAGGAGGGCTAATTTAAGACTCAGATGATGTGGAATTTCTTCTCTCAGAGTGCCACTGAGAGCTGTGAGGGCAGAGTCCTTGTGTGTATTTAAGGCTGAGTTAAGTCAATTCTTGATCTGTAGCAGTATCAAGGGTTACGGGGAAAAGGCAGGAAAGTTGATGCGAGGGATGTCAGATCAGCCATGATCCTATTGAATGGTGGAGCAGGCTCAAGGGGCCAAATGGTTATCCTGTTCCTATTTCTTATTGTTTTATGGAGCATTTCCAGCACTTCCTGCTTTGACTTTGAACAACTTACTTGTTATTTTTATTCCTCCATAGATTCTGCAAATGATTTAATTTCATGCAATCGGTTCAACAACTGCATGAAACCTCAAATGAGGCTAAAATTGAGCACAAACCCAGATACATTATACATAGCTAAATATATAATGTAACAATGTAACACTGGTAAAACAAAATACATAATATCGTGTTATATGAAGATGAGGGGCAGAATCTTCCAGACCAAAAATGACATGGGCAATGGCAAGAGAGTTCAGAATATATGATGAGATCAGAAGAAATCAGATTCTGAACATCTGAAGAAAATAAAGTTTAATTCTGCAACAGATTTTGAACTGTGTGATAGGAGTCTTACTAGTGAATGGGAACAGGCTTATTTGCATGAATTTGCATGACACGAGTAAATAATTTATCCTCATTGATACACATTTTCCTATTCTCCGACAGGCTGGATAGAAATTAGACAACAACAATTGCTGACATTAAAGTCAAAGTGGTTCAGGCTTGCTGCTTGCTCACCCAGGCCTCCATTTTGAAAAGAAGTCTCTAACATCTCGGTTACAGTCAATGGACAGCGACTGCCTAGTCCAAAGAATTTGGCATCGGAAGATGCCAGCCTCACCACGTCATCATGGCATATACTTTTTGTCATTTATATAAATGATTTGGATGTGAATATAGGAGATATAGTTAGAAAGTTTGCAGATGATACCAAAATTTGTGGTGTAGTGGATCATAGAATCATAGAATCCCTACAGTATGGAAACAGGCCCTTTGGCCCAACAAGTCCACACCGACCCTCAGAGCATCCCACCCAGAACCCATCCCCCATACTGGATAGTGAAGAAGGACCGTGATCAGATGGGCAAATGGGCCACGGAATGACTGATGGCGTTTAATTTAGATAAGGGTGAGGTGTTGCATTTTGGTAAGGCAAACCAGGACAGGACTTGCACAGTTAATGGTAAGACCCTAGGGAATGCTGCCAAACAAAGAGTCCTAAGGGTGCAGGTGCATAGTTCCTTGAAAGTGGAGTCACAGGTAGACAGGATGGTCAAGAAGGCATTTAGGGTGCTTGCCTTCATTGGTTAGTACATTGAGAATAAAAGTTGGGACATCATGTTCAGGCTATACAGAACACTGGTGGGACCACTGTTAGAATACTGTGTTCGGTTCTGGTCTCCTTGCCACAGGAAAGATGTTGTTAAATTTGAAAGGGTTCAGGAAAGATTTTTATAAGTATATTGCTGGGATTGGAGGGTGTAAGCTATAGGGAAAGACTGAATATGCGGGGGCTTTTCTCCCTCGTCTGTTGGAGGCTGAGGGGTGACCTTATAGAGGTTTATACAATCATGACAGGCAGGAACAGAGTGAACAGCTGAGGTCTTTTTCAAAGGATAGGGGATTCCAAAACTAGCTGACGTAGGTTTAAGATGGGAAGGGAAAGATTTAAAAGGGACCTGAGGAGCAACTTTTTCACACAGAGGGTGGTGTGTGTATGGAATAAGCTGCCAGAGGAGGTGGAGAGTGTGGGTACAATTACAGCATTTAAAAGGCATCTGGATGCATATATGAATAGGAAGAGTTCAGAGGGGTATGGGCCAAATGTTGCTGGCAAATGACACTCAATCAGTTTAGGATATCTGGTCAGATTGGACAAGTTGGACCGAAGGGTCCGTCTCTGTGCTATAAGGCTCTATGAATCTAAGCTCCCATATCCTACGCAAGATGCGGAATCTGCTTACTTCACACCTTGGACCACAAAACATGCACATAATTATCCTGTATGTAATGCTAAGTTTCTTCGTACTGTGGGAATGGGGGAATGGAGGTGAGCTCTTTATTATTGCTGCCACACATACAATCTGGAACTGTATGTGCACAAAAAGGCTCAAGAAACAGATATCTGGATCAGGATGAGGATGTGCATCATCCTGTAGAGGTATCCCAGGGCCTTCTTGTGGACGGCCTCTAGGTCCTAATGTTTGGTGGATGCTGCACAAGTATTACTTCTGTGTGCTGTGGCTGCTGAATGATAATTCTACTGATATTGCCCACATAAGCTCATTGGAGCTGTCCCCAGTGGATATAGGCGCAGAAGCTGTGATCACCTCTATGTCTGCTGTACTAAGAGCCACTGCATGAATGGATGAGGAACACATGGGTATAGAAGCACAGGAGCAGCATCAACCTCCAGCAGTGGAGCTTGCAGTCATCAATGCCCTCGTGATACAGTGGAACTGTATGTTGTCCAAAGGTGGATGTCAGAATGCATTGTCCCTCTGGGTGCAAAGAACTGGAGGAAACCTGGGGACTATATGTTGGACAATGGGGAGCCAATACTCAGAATCATTTGCCTTATTAAAACTATTTTTAAGTCTAATTCACTGACGGGATTATAAGTGCTGCAGTAACTGAGAATAATACATCTCTGACCACACAGTGGAAAACATATGCATAATACTGTGATTCAAAGAGGAGCATTATACTACAGACATTTTTTCTATATCATGCAGTGCACACTAACATGGTGGAATAATACTGCAAACATATATGTGCAAAGTTCTGCTGACTGACTAATTATACAAGTTAATATTAGAATGGAGCTCAAACTTAATTTCAACTGTTCCCAACATTAAGGTTTGTTTTAAAAGTCTGCAAACCATTCAATAAACAGCAAGAAACTCTTTCAAATTCAACTTCACATTGGACTAGAGCTTTTCATACCCTGTGTAACACTCAATTAGGTAGTTTCATATTCGACAGGCTCAAGAACCAAAAATGTGGTAAGGAAAATGTAGGCACACCTACAAGCTTGTTAAAATTACATAGGCCCTCCCTAGTTGCTTAAGGACTGCCAAACTAATGGTTGTTCTTGATCATTTTAAATGAGATTCTCCGATTCAGTAGTTCCAAGCTGATTTTAGACCCATACAAAATCTTTCAGCTGCTTATCCCCCAGGCGAATAGTTTACCATAAGTAAATTGCAAAACATCCCATTCATGAGTTCTGCTTTTTATTCTTTTCCTTCATTTTAGTTCTTTTTCCTTTGAGCATTGTTCTGGAGTCACTTCAATTATTAATATTTTTGAGAACTCATGTCTAAAGCATTGCAAAAATTTGTTCATGTGAAATACTGGGGAAGATTCCTGGACCTTGATTTAAAGTTCACTTAAAGGAAATTATGGGATACTATTTCTCAGTAAATACTTATTCGAAGTTATGTGACTCAAAAAACTGCTTGAATTTACAAATTTGAGTTTATGGCTGTCTGGATTCTATAGCTGAAGCAACTATTTGTGCTGGTAAGGTTCTAAAAGATTCATCTTGACATTTCCTGAATGAAGTGCATCTGAAGAGATTCCAAAGGCAACTGTTTGTACCTCGTGATCTATCTGCACGTACAAGGATGTCAGACTGAAAGAAATCAGGAACATTTCATATTTTTCCTTTTAATAACAAGTGTTTTATTTCCCGCAAAGTTTATTTCTGCAGTGAAAGTTTCTTTAATTTTTCTTTAGCTGGTTAGAGTGTGTGTGCATTGAGTTATTTGGAAGGGTAAACATTTCTATGTTAATATTTCAAACTGTGCACTTATCAGCTTTACATCTTTGTTATAGAATCACAGAGTCATACAGTTATACAGCACAGAAACAGACCCTATTAATAATGTTATTGCTTGTGAAAGTTATTGGTTAGTGTATTTTTTTATTCTGAACCTTAATGTAGATAGAATATATATTTGATAATTTCAGTAACTGGGTTAATCATTTAAATATATGTTGTGACTAGTGGAGTTGTGAGAATACAGAGTGAGACAGGGTACTCCTTTGATTGGTCATAGCATTGACAATCTTCCAGTTGATCTCTCATCTTCTATTCTGAATTTCCTTCATTTACTTTGTTTTTTTGGGCCAATTTGCATGGCCTCTATTGGTGAGTACTGAGCACAGGTCTGTAAACTGCAGGCTTAATTTTTTTGTCCCACTTTTTCTGAACAGACCAATGGAATTTTGTTCAAATAGGTGGTGCAAAGAGGAACCTGTTTATAAATTGCAAATCCTGATCCTTTGACATACGCAGGACACTGACACAAATTTCAGGTACCTTTCCTTGCCTTATGCAATTCTAAAGTCAATATTGACTTGCCTTTTTGTGTCACAGTCATGGCTCAATTTATAGCTCTCAGATCTGTGTCAGATTCATGTCCCACTCCAGGACCAGCACAAAATCCAGGCCAACAATCGTAGAGAGTGTGCTGCACAGTCAGAAGAAATGGTAAATCTATCTGCCTTCCCAAGTAATGGTAAAAGATCCCATGGCATTTTTTTTTTGAAAAGCGGGTAATTATGAAGTCACCGATGTCCTGACAAAAACAGTTATTTCAACAATGTCATATTGTTATTTATCAGAGCTTCATGCTCTGTGCAAATACATTGTCACATTTCCCACAACAGTGACAATACTTCAAAAGTCCTTCATTGACTGTAAGGCAACATGAGATTCCTGGTAAGCCTGAATATCCCATGCAAAACCAAATCTTGTTTTTCTTCT
>NC_063332.1:109556790-109596317 GCF_021869965.1 Rhincodon typus
TGATGCTGCTTGGCCTGCTGTGTTCATCCAGCTCTACACCTTGTTATCTCAGATTCTCCAGCATCTGCAGTTGCTACTATCTCTGAAACAATAAATAGATTCTGGGAAGGATGGGAATCCACTATGAGAGATGGAAGCTAGCACTGTAGAAGTGAGACTGTGAAGATGCCTGCCTGAGGCACCCGCTAAAGGCTTTGTTTTTTTTCAACTGGGCTAAATTTTTGAAGGAGTGGAAATCACACACAGTTCATCACTCCACTCTTCTTCTGAAATGAAAGAGCTCTGCATTTCAAACAGGAGATTCCCTTCACGGCTCCTTCAAAACGTGGAGCCATACTTCAATTCTTAAAGATACCTTGTAGCATAGAACAGTTAGTGGAAGGCAAACCGAGCCCCTCTTTTACAGCAGTTGGATGCCAAATTATGTAATTTCAAGCACCACAGACAGCCCCTTTGAGAGATCCTGTGAAAGAGTAAGTACAGAAGGTTCGGGTGCTGGGAGGACAGTATGCCAGGTGAGTATGACGCAAGTGCCAACTAAGAAGGGTGCATTTGGGTAGGGTATCAGGGAGGTAACATGCCAGGTCAGTTGGGTGCAATGTATGGAGTGTGCCGAGTGCAATGTGTGCAGTGAGCCAAGTACATAGAAGGCAGTGTGCCCAATTGGCAGAAAGTAGGTAGGGTGCCAATAGATAGTGTGGGTGATGATTGATAAGAAATATCACGTCCAGTGGAGGGTGGGGTGTCGCTTGAGGAGTGACAGGGTTCCAGGTTGAGAGGGGGCTGACAGAAGATGGGTGTTGCCATGTACTGTCCAAGGAGCAAGACAAGGTGTGGCTAGAGAAGATGGAATACATGGTCATATCTAGAAGGGAAGGGGTGTTTCTTGGCCTGGTGGGAGGATGCCCTGCCAGAAGGTTGGGGCGGTCAGATCACGAGAGTCAGTCTTTAGAGTTAGAGTCTAAGGGGTTTTACTGGTCTTGGAGGGTGATAATTGGGGTTTGTGAAGGGTGTTTTGCAGGTCAATAGAATACTTGCTCAGGAGTTAAACATTGTCGTGTAACTTTTCCTCAGTAATTATTTACTTAACTGCAATGGAATCCACCAAATTCTCCCAATTAAATGGATATTCTGAGGGTTCCAGGCATAGTAAAATGCCCGGAGAAGTCTTCAATGTCCCAGCATGTTTTTTGGAGTCAGCTATGATGGGGATTTTGGGGAATGTCCAAGCGCAACTCCTATCTACGCTTCCGAAACAAATATCTGGCCATCTGAAAATCTAGACCAGTGTCTGCAGCTGCCAGACCATCACCATAAAGATATGGTATGTGAGCAGTGAACCACTAATTACTACAGGGAATGGGGGCGTCATAAGTCCCAGTCAACTTGACCATGGTCTCAGTGGGAATGAGGAGGAGTTGTCCCCCAGCAGGAAGATCCCAGCAGTGTCCGCACACTGCCCACACACTCTAACTTGACAGAGTCACTCTCGTGACCTGACCGCCCCGCCCTTCTGGCAGGGCATTCCCCCACCAGGCCGATGGACTTCACCTTTGTGAAATATGCCATCAACTGCTCATACATGAATTTGCCAGTACATACCTAAACGTAAATACGTTCCACAAGTGGAAAGGATTTCACTCTCTGAATGTGAGGTTGTGTGCAGTGATGCTCAGCATATTGGCGCAGAGATAGTGTCCCTATCCCTGGACTAGGAGGCATGGGTTCAAGTCCCACCTGCTCCAGAGGTGTGTAATAATATCTCTGAACAGACTATTTAGAAAAATAGGTTCAATAAAAATTATTATGCAGGTCAGTCTCCAGGCAGCAGATTTATCGTCTTTATCCTGCGCCAGAGTTCCACCTGAATTTGCGGCACTGTGTTAAACCAAAAGGTAACTGCTGGGAAAAAAAGTCATCCACTGACCACTTGACTCAATCACACATGGGCAGCATGCATAGAAAGACAGCCACACAAAATATTATCAAACAAGCGATTGAGGTGGTCAAACAAAGTTTCTGCTTCATCAATTGCTCTGGAGTACTTGCCAAAGAATCACAATTTATCATAGTTACGGCATTCTTTACAAGCTTGCCATTATGAGGAGAACTCCCACCACTAGCTATTATATATCATTTGTAAACAGCAAGGGAGTAATTAGCCAAGAACTAATTCAACGCTCTGCAAAACCAGGTTATTGAGCAACAATGACATTGGCCTAAACAGTGTTATAATTAGAATTAAACTAAGAGCTCAAAGCTTTGTAAGCTCGAAGTTATTATTCAAATATTATTTCAAAACACAAAGAGAAGACATATCCTAGATGTATGGTTAACAATTGAGAAGGAGGAAGAACAGCAGGAAGAGGAGGACAGTGAAGGGATGATGCCCAAAAATTCAATTTTCTAGCTGGAATGTGATCATCTCATCCAACTCCCCCAACTTAACACAGCCCAAAGTCCCCATTGTAAAACAGTCAAAGCCTGATCTTCTCTCTTGGCTATATGGCTGAAATAAAATTCAACTGCAACATGACCATTCCAAACCATATTACGAGAGGACAGTCAACTTACATCTCAGCAATTCTAGCAATCTATTCAAGGACAGATTGCTAGACTGCTGAAAATCATTACTTTGTGCTCTTCTATCTGCAGTTGTGGTTTAGTAGTCTAAACCTGCACAGCATCAACTTGTGCTTACATGGCGACTAGCTGACAGTTAATGACTTCAGATTGTGCTTACACCATAACAATTAAGTTGCTAGATAGCTTCCCCTTGTGCTGCCATGGAAAGTGAAACATTGACTATCAGATCCTACATCATGATTTGGTTTGCAAATGTTCTCATAATGATGACCATTACGTGCTTGATGGAAAGGATGGTTCCCAGCTCTGCAGAGTCATCTTAAAGAAGAAGGTAAAGGTACAGTGAAAGAAGACCAAAAAAGGAAAAGGCACATATTAATACTATCTGCAGTTTGTAAATCAGAAGTCATTGTTATGAGATGGACTGGGAATTAGGTAGACAGATACTATCATCCTGTACAGTTTAATGATGCACCACCAGCACCATCTTCTCCACCATGGTGAGCTCAGGCCATCCCCTACATTTAGAAGCTGTAGTCTATGGTTTTGCACCATTTTGTCCTGCAAAATAGGGAGAAGCATGTCAGTGAATGTTTTATTGCATGTTTGGATGATGTGCCTGTCACAATTGAATATCTGGCAGTTTGTGTAAAATCTGAAAAGTGAGCATGAGGAAATAGTATGTGTGGGAAGGCAAGGCGAATCTGTAAATGTGAAGTATGAATCATGGTGACAGAGAATGCTGGTAAGTGTGTGAAGAGGATATAGTAAATAGAATGTGATATGAAGCTATTGGCTCACCTGGAAGGATTATAGCTCCAGAAGATGTATTTGCTGACCTTGATCACTCCTCTGAGGTCACTGATTTTCTGGCAGTATAGCATCCAGGTCCTCTGGCTAGACTATTGGCATTGACCATCAAGGCTATTGGTTCCCACTGCTTTCTCAGTGTCTGTACAGCCTCATAGCCTCCTTGGAAACAGGACCTCTCCTCCTGCATCAAAACCTCTAGTGGCAAGTCAGTGACCTGCTATCCTTTGCCTCTTCTCTCACGTCAGACATTTCCCAGCCTTTGCTGCAGCCAGAACACATCTGACCTTTAAGAGATGTAGGCTGGCTTTGAGTAGGGAAGCCTAGCTCTAAATGATGTTAACCTTGAATAAATTTGGGGAGCCCACACTATAAAGTAAAAGTAAAATCAGCATAGTCCTACCAGACCACAGAGATGACTGGTGGTGGTTTAACCTGACGGTCACCATGCCTCAGGCAAGGGGAGAGGTTGAGAAGGACAATCTTCATGGTGACCTCAGCTGGTGCAGGAATTGAACACATGCTGTTGGCATCTCTCTACATTGCAAACCAACCAACCAGCCAACTGAGCTAACTGACACCCCAATATAGCCACTCAGTGGCACACCTCACATCAGATTGTAAGCAAATATTGTTTAAGTTGGTGAGTAACATGAAATATGTATCTTGTCTACAATAAAGTGAAGGGGTCTGGATTAATCACACATCATAATCCCCATGCCATTTTCAACCCTTATCCAATTTTGTCTTCTAGATATTTCACAGCATGGACTAAGAGATAGAGCACTGCACTATGATGTCTGGTCTTTCACAAAACTGGAGGCAATCAATGTTTACGTCGTACTCGAGAGACAGTTCTGGGGTTTGGCAGAGGTAGGTTTGATGATCTTGAAATATGAAAGTGCTAAAGTCAGCCTCACGTAACTGTCACAGGCCTCTGAGGTTTGATAGCATGGGGTTGTGTGTAGGTTTGCACACTGAAGAAGATGAAACCTTGGATTGGCAGAATTGAAACCATGGCCATTTTGCAAGCCTTCCTATCGGTGTTAACATTGATGTAGGTGACAAGAAATAGGCATCCAAAATGGAAGGGAGTGTCCTAAATTGAACAACAGTGGGTAGTAAACTTCAGAGATCACTATAAATATTCAAGATTTGTGTAATAGAAAATAGGAACAGCAGTGGTCATTTAGACCCTTGAATCTACTCTACCATTCAACTAGATCAGAGCTGATCTTCTACATCAAAGCTACTTTCCCCATATGCCTTGATATATTTCATTCCCAGAAATCTGTCAAATTCTGTCTTAAACTCAATTATTGTGTCTCCAAAACCCCCGAGGCAGAAAATTCCAAAGCTTAATCATCCTTTGCGGGACAAAATTCCTCCTCATCTCAAAAGCCTACCTAATCCTGAGGCTATATCCTCATTCCTAGACCTCCTAGCCAAGGGAAACATCTTTTCTGCATCTATCCCGGTGAACTGTGTAAGAACTACACGTGCTTCAATGAGATTACCTCTAGAGAATACAAGCTCAGTCTCCTAAGTCTTTCTTCGTAGGAAAATCTTACCATCCCAGGAATCAGTTCTGGTGAACCTTTGTAGCACTCCCACAATGGCAGGTATACCTTCCTTAGATCAGGAGACCACAACTGTATACAATACTTCAGGTGCAGTTTTACCAAATCTCTATACAATTGGAGCAGCTGTTATACCCAAAACCTCTGCAAGTAAGGCTGACAGACCATTTATTTTCTTAATTGCTAGCTGCACCTGCAATTTAACTGTCAGTGACCTATGATAAAGGATACAAAGAAATCTTTGAACATCAACACTTCCCATTCTCTCACCATTTAAGAAATATTCTGCATTTCTGCTTTTCCTACCAATGTGGATAACTTCACATTTTTCCATAATATCTCCATCTTTGAGAATAAGGGATTTGAGAAGGTGCCATACAAAAGGTTAATACACAACGTAAGATCACCTGGGATTAGGGGTAAGATATTAGTTTGGACAGAGAATTGGCTAACCAACAGTAACTAGTGACGTGCCACCAGACCTCAACTATTTACAATCTATATTAATGACTTGGATGCGGAGGTAGAGGGTGCTATAGCCAAATTTGCAGATGTGACTAAAATAGATAGAAAAGTAAATTGCAATGAAAAAATAAAAAAGTTACAAGTGGATAGTTATAAACGGCAGCACAGTGGCTCAGTGGTTAGCACTGCTGGCACAAGACACCAGGGACCTGGGTTCAATTCCAGCCTTGGGTAACTGTGTGGAGTTTGCACATTCTCCCCATGTCTGTGTGGATTTCTGCCTGGTGCTCCTCTTTCCTCCCATTGTCTAAAGATGTGCAGGTTAGGTGGATTGGCCATGGTGAATTTCCCATTGTATCCAGGGAAGTTCAAATTAGGTGAATTATCTATGTTAGAAAGACAACTTCAACAACAACAATAAAAACAGAAGTTGCTGGAAAAGCTCAGCTGGTCTGGCAGCATCTGTGAAGAAAAATCAGAGTTAACGTTTCGGGTCTGGTGACCCTTCCTCAGAATGAGAAAGACAACTTATTATCTAAGTGGAGAGCTATTTCACAGTGCTTCTATGCAGAAGGATCTGCGTGTGCTCCAAATACAAAAAACAAGTACGCAGGTACAGTAGGTAATAAGAAAGGAAAATAGAATTTTGACTTTTATTGTGAAAGACAATATAAAAGTAAGAAAGTGTTACTGTAATTGTACAAGTTATTAGTGAGATTGCACCTGGAGTACTACATATAGTTTTGGTCCCTTTACTTGAGAAGGAATGTAGTTGCATTAGAAGTAGATCTGAGGAGGTTGAAAAGATTTCTTCCAGAGATGAGGGGTTTGTCTCATGAAGAAAGATTGAGCAGTTTAGGCCTAAAATCTTGAAGGTTTAGAGGAATAAGAGGAGATCTAATTGATGTATATGAGATATTGAAGGGGATTGACAAAGTAGGTGTAGAGTTGACATTTTCCTTGTGGGATAATCTAGAATGACAGGTTCTAGTTTTAGGCTAAGGGGTTGAGATTTAAACAGGAATGAGGAGGAATTGCTTCTCTCAAAGGGTCATGAATCTGTGAAATTCACTACCTCAGAGTGCAGTGGATACCAGGACACTGAGTAGATTTAAGAAGTAGATAGATTTTTAATTGGTTATGGGTAGAAAGGTTATGGACAGCAGGCAGGAAAGTGGAATTAAGGCTGAGATGAGATCAACCATATTGTATTGAATGGTGAGTGACTTAAGGGGCTGAATTGCTTGCTCTTATTCCGAGTTCTGATAAGACCATAAGAAACAGGAACAGGAGTAGGCCTCTCAAGCCTGCTCTGCCATTCAATAAGATCATGGTTGATTGGACTCTCCTCATTTCCACTTTCCTGCCCTTTCAATATAACCCTTGATTCTCCAACGGATCAAGAATCTATCTAACTCAGTCTTGAATATACACAAGAACTCTGCCCTCACAGCTCTCTGTGGCAAAGTGTTCCAAAGACTAACAATCTTCTAATAGAAGAAGTTCCCCCTCAGCTCAGTCTTAAGTTAGTGCCCCTTATTTCTGAGACTATGCTCTTTGGTCTTAGACTCTCCCATGAGGGGAACATTCCTCTCAGCATTTACCCTTCTTAATAATCTTAATGTTTCAACAGGATCACCTCTCACTCTTCTAAATTCCAATGAGTAGAGAACCAACCTGTTTAACCTTTGTCATAAAACAATCCCTCCGTACTGGGGATCATCCCTGTGAACTTTCTCTGAACTGCCTCCAATGAAATAAGATTATTTCTTTGCTAAATGAACCAAAACTGTTCACAGGACTCCAGATATGGTCTCACCAGCAACTTGACAGTTGCCCTTTAAGTGTCTTTATATCCTCTTCACAACTCACATTCCAACCTAGTTTTGTGTCATCCAAAAACTCAGAAATATTACATTTGGTCCTCCATTCAAATCATTGAAATAAATTTTGAACAGGTGCAAGCCCTGATTCTTGTGTTATCTGATTATTCATAGCTTACCAACTTGAGAATGATCCAGTTCTTCCAACTCTGTGTTTTCTCTGTTAACTAATTCTCAATCTATACCAGTATATCACCCCAATCCCTTGGTCCTAATTTTGCTGACTAACCTTCCATGCCGTACCTTATCGACATTCACTGCATCCCTTTATCTATCCTGCTAGTGACAATCTCAAAAAATCCTAATGGTTTGTCACACGATTTGCCTTTGATAAATTCATGCTTGTTCCTACCATCATTTTTGTGTGTCCAGTTATGACATCCTTTATAAAAGATTTTAGCATTTTTTTGATTACTGAGGTCAGGCTAACAGATTTGTAGTTCCATTTTCTCTTTCTGTCTCTCTCCCTTCTTTATTTATTGATTTTTTTTATTGATTTATATTTACACACTCATCTCAGCATCTGTTTATTTTTGTTTCCTTAATCTTTCTCCATTTGTATCTTTTGATCATATAGCTATCACTAATTTGATTATTACATTTTCTAATGATTACTGAAATACAAATGATCGTAATTAGAGTCTGTTTTTGGCTGAAGTACAAAAAGGACATTATCAAATCATCCACCAATTATTCACAGTGCCAAACTGCAATGAAACTGAATATCAGATTTTGCGTATGGTGCACAAACAATCCAAAACTCTCCACATTCTGCCAGTCAGAAAGATATAATAGATTTTTAAAAATTTGTTCATGTAATGTGGATGTTGCTCACAAGACCAGCATTAATTGCCCAGAGGGCAGTTTAGAGTCAAATACATTGCTGTGGGTCTGGAATCATATGTAGGACAAACCAAGTAAGAAGGCAAATTTGCTGCTCTAAAGGAAATTAGTGAACCAGATAGGTTTTTATGGCAATCAAAAGTGGCTGCAGGGTCACCATTAGCAGTATTGCCTTTAGTTATTCTATCGGCTATGTGGGCCTCCGAGGCTCATGCACAGCCATAACTCCCAGGAAGTCAATGCCACAAATGGCACTCCTGTGCCGAGCACCATGTGCAGAACATTGGAGTGGCTGCACTCCAGCTTAGAGAGAACATTGCCATTAGCCTAGTTTTTTTTTAATTTTAGAGTTGTACTCAATTCTAATTCTACCATCTGCCATAGTGTGATTCAAATCCATGACCCCAAGCATTAACCTGGGCTCTGGACCACTAGTCCAATAGTAAATACTGCTACACAATACTACCACTATCCTTTTACCACAGGAGCCATTAAAATGAAGCTTCTATACTGAAATTAGTCAGACCCTCTACATCCTCAAATCGTCACCACCAAGGCACTAATGTAAAGGACCACAAAGGTCTTTGCTTGCAATTTCCAGCCTACAACAGTCTGAGCATAGGCATTGTAAATGCTCCCACCCTTATGAAACAATGTAAACTACAACATACATTGAGCAGCACTAAAGGAGACTTTCTAGTTTTATATTTATATTTACAAATAAATTACATAACTTTGTCATCGATCAGATATGGAGTGAAAAAATATTTGAAATTTATCACCAAAATATTAGAAAAAGATTACTTCCACAGTTCCATGAATAAGATATTAGGTGTAAACTGGAATATCAATTGAAAATGTGAGCATTCTGTGAACAAGTAAATCAGCTGCCGTCACAAAACTATTCTTCTTCTCTGACTCCCTCAACTTTATGAATATATCTCAAAATTCACTTCTTGGGCTTTTTTTTTAATCACCTCTCCAAAGTTAATCTGTTTCTCCTCTAGGGAGCACTTCAACTTGGATTCTTTTTTCATTCCCATTTGAAATTCTCTTTGTTGTTAGTGTTAATCAAATGGCCAGTAGCTCTTTAGACTCAGCTGCTTCACATGGAACAGGTGCAGTCCTCACCAAAGAGGAACCATGTTGCCAGACGTGCAGGTATACTCAAAATTTCACTGGAGACAGGCTGGCATGCCTCAGAAAGATTGATGGAGATGGATTGGGTAGGACAATGCGGTTGAAACCCTGAGGGTGGGTGAACTACTGTGCAAGAATCTCCATTAAATAGTAGGGAAGCCCTTGTCCTCACAGCCTGCAGAAATGGCATCAAGTTGTTAGATGGCAAGGGTGCCTCCCACTTCTGATATACTACCAGCAGCTGTGGGAAGACGCATCTAAGTGGCTGTTAATTGGTGAATTATGGGTCCCAATTGGCCAATTGGAGGATTAGTTGCCCAACACCACCCCTACTGTTGGCAAAACAACAAGGGAGACAGGTTAGTGGACCATACAGTGCCATCATCACAATTTTACCCCCTATTATTTCCCTGACCGCTAGCCCACTCTGTGGGGCTGGTGGAGGAAAGTGAAAAGTTCTTTCCAATTATGTAAGAAATGAAATGGGAAAAGACAGCAGATTGTAAGTAATTTAAAAAGATTAAAAGAGTAATTTTAAAAATATCCACTGCCAGCAGAAAACCTTATTCAACAGATTACTAATTAATAATCAGAATATTCAGAGTTTATCATTCACTTTAATAGTCATAAAAATTACGACAGTACACAATGAATTTTGGGTGAGGCTCCACGCTGGCAATGTTAATTTATAAAATTATCCTTTTAAGTTTGATTATGATTGTGTTCTTACTTGTGATAAGTGAGATATTTTTAATCAACCTGTTCAGAGATATTACCTCTGGAGCAGGTGGGACTTGAACCCAGGCCTTCTGAGCTAGAGGTGGGGACATGACCATTGCACCACAAGAAACTCACTTGTCATCACTGAATATATTCTAATTTCATAACCAACCTGTTCAGAGATATTATTATGCACATTTGGAGTAGGTGGGACTTGAATCCGGGCTTTCTGGTCCAGTGACACAAAAGCCTGTACTTTCTATAAATGATCTATTTTTCCAATCAACCTGTCCTTTCTACAGATTGGGAACAGCCAGTTGGACGAAGGGCATCATGTCATTTGCATATTAAATATGTCTATGGGGAAAATGAAGGAAACCTGCCTCAATACATATTCTATGACATCACAATTACTATCAACAGTGAATATGTATTCTTCGATATGTCCTATTTACCAAATGACCTGAAAAAAGGATGTAGGATGAATACATTTTTCTACTTCATCATGGGATATGGCTAGGCCAATATTTATTGTCTGTCTCTACCTCCCCTTGAAGAGGTGCTGGTAAGCTGCCTTCTTGAACTGCTACAATCCATTTGGTGTAGGTACACCATTATGTGTTTGGGAGACAATTCCAGGATTTTGACCCAGCAACACTGAAAGAACGGTAATATATTTCCAAGTCAGAATACTGAGTGGGCTTGGAGGGGATCTTGCATGTAGTGGTGTTCTCACGTATCTGCTGCCCTTGTCCTAGATGGAAGTGGCTACTGGCTTACAAGATTCTGACTGAGGAGCCTTGGTAAATTGCTGTAGCAATATACACTACTGCTATCGAGTGCTGATGGTGGAAGGAGTGACCATTGGTTGATTTGGTGCCAAACAAGCTGCTTTGTTCTGAATTATGTCAAGTCTTTGGAGCTCCATTATTGAAGCTGCACTCATCCAGGCAAATAGGCAGTGTTCCATCACACTCCTGCTTTGGGCAACATTTTGGGGATTCAGATGGTGAACTACTTGTGTAGGATTCCTAGCTTCTGGCCTGCTCTTGTAACCACAGTATTTATATTGTGAGTCCAATTCTACTCCTGGTCAATGATAAACTTCAGGATATTTACAGTGGAAATTCAGCAATGTTAATGCCGTTGAATGTTGAGAGGACGTGGTTAGATTCTCTCTTGTTGGAGATAGTCATTGCCTGATACTTGAGTCGGATGAATGTTACTTGCCGCTTGTCAGCCCAAATCTGGATATTGTCTAGGTCTTGCTGCATTTGACGTGGACTGCTTTAGTATCTGGGAGTCATAAATGGTACTGAATGTTGTGCAATCATCAGTGAATATCCTCACGGGGAAGGTCATTGATGAAGCAGCTGAAATGATTGGGCCTCAGACTTTAGCTTGAGGAGATCCTGCAGAGATGTCCTAGAGCCGGGATGACTGACTTCAACCATGACAGTAATTTCTCTTTGTGCCAGGTATGACTGTATCAGTGTAAAGTTTAATTATACATTCTTCTTGATTCCCACTGACTCTAATTTTGCTCAAATTCCTTCATGCCGCACAGTCAAATACTACCTTGACATTCAGGGCCATCGCTCTCACCACACCTCTGGAATTCGCCTCTTTTGTCCATTTGACCCAAGGCTGTGATGAGCTTAGGAGGTGAGAGGCCCTGGTAGAACCTAAATATAAGTGTCAGTAAGCAGATTATTGCTGTGCAAGTGCTGCTCACTATCACTGTTGATGACCCCTTCCATCACTTTACTGATGATCAAAAGTAGACCGACAGGCAGCAATTGGCCAGGTTGGATTTGTCCTGGTTTTTGTGTACAGGGGATAGTTGGGCAATTTTCCACATTGTCAACTAAATGCCAGTGTTATCTCTGTACTCAAACAGCCTGGTTAGAGGTACGGCAAGTTCAGAAGCTCATGTCTTAGGTACTTTTGCCAAAATGCAGTTGTGGCCCATAGCCTTTGCAGTATCTAATATCTTCAGCCATTCCTTAATAAAGCGTTGGGGCTTAACCCCACCCTACCCTCACCCAACAATCATCCCTATCCCTCATCACCACTAAACACAACATTTCTCTACGCAAAGCTACATTACAGATTCCGCATAGCTCTGATAAGCAACTCCAGTCTACCTTGCTTCAGTGGCTGTCTGGCCATCAGAATATCTAGGCCAATAAATGTTGTTTGATGACATGGAAAGCCAAGAAAATAGAATAATGGTTGAAAGTATTTAGCTGATGAATCATTGACACTAGTAGAAGCTATAAGTACACGTGGTGATTTCATCTACCTCTGCTTTCAAAATAGTCAGGATTGCTGCTTCTACCTGAGGAAGAGTGTTTTGAACATTCACAACTATCAATGAGAAAATAAAATTTCTCTATCTCTGTCTTAAATGAGTGCCTAGTCTATCAGTCCAAGAGCATTACCACTAATCCACTATCTCCCCATAACAATGGCATGTCACAGTTCAAACCTGAGAGCCAAAACTGGTACAAATCTGTTGTGTGATCAGAAGAGGCCTTGATAAGTGTTTTTTTGTTTAGTACATGTCTTGTGAGGATTACTTATAGACTACAAGGAAGTTTGCCCTTGCATACCATTAAAAAAATTTACGCCTTCCCTGTCCTGACCTTACTTCTCCCAACCTGTATAAACAATTCATCTCAAACCTATCCCCCAACCTACCATTAAACACATATTTTGTGCCTTTTTATCCACAGCAGTATATGTCTCCCATCAAATTCCTGCTCTATGCAAAGCTGCACTACAGATTCCGCATAGCTCTGATAAGCAACTTCAGTCTACCTTGCAAAGGCCGTGGCATATCACTTCTGTTGGTTACAACTGTAAAGTTCAAAAAGCTTGTGCCTCATGTTTTGTTCTTTCCTCGGCTTTTCATCAAATCTGTCCGTAGGTTAAATCAAGGCCTTAGAAGTTGTCTGACTGGTTCTAACTATTTTTTTGGAATGCAGGATTAAGGAAATAAAAAGTCCTTAAATGCAGAGGGGCCTTGAGGGAGTTTTCAGACCAGGGGAATGAACAAGTCAGTGGAGTCATGCTGAAATTATTCAATCCTGCGTATCACTTGCAAAATGTTGAGGTGATCCTCCTTTTTTGTACTTCTCTGTCTTCATATGGGATTTCCTCAGCCCATGAAAAATGCTGCTGCACCTCTCTATATAGCAAAGTATTTGCAGAATACAGGACACCAATATAATGAAAAGTTTCTTTGTGGGGCACAATAGAACTGTCAGGATCCTTGGCCTTTTCTTTGAGTATTCTTGTGGTGTAGCCAATTATGATCCTATTGCTGGAAAAGTGCAGCAGGTTTGGCAGCATCTGTGAAGGAAAAAACAGAGTTAACGTTTTGGATCCGGTGACCCTTCTTCAGAACAGGGTTCTGAAGAAGGGTCACCGGACCCGAAACATTAACTCTGTTTTTCCTTCACAGATGCTGCCAGACCTGCTGAGCTTTTCCAGCAATTTTGTTTTTGTTCCTGATTTACAGCATCCGCAGTTCTTTCGGTTTTTATTATGATCAATGATTATCACAGGATAATTTGATTATCACAGGATCGAATTGTGAGGTGATCAGTTTCGCAGGATAACAAGCACAGTGGCAACTGCCTGAATACCTTGGGTACACTTTCATTGCTCCATTTATGTGGTCAGACATGGGTTAAACATTAATTGACCAGTAAGTCTTTCTAACTGTATATGTTGCTGGCTGTTGTTTAATGTCAACATATATACAAATAATGTTACCCAATAGAGGAGAAAAATTAGTCATTTTTGCACCTCTTGAGGTCTTTTCTGTTAAATGCAGAGTTCAATATTATAGTGAAATACTAGTCAGTTTGGAAAAAAAGGCATCGGTGACTTACATAATGCAGCTACATTCTGAATACTGGTAGATGCAGAATTCCTCTGGAGGAGATTGAAAGGAACCAGTAGCAAAGAAGTTAAGAGCTCTGGCGGCATTGATAGCACTGATACAGCAAACAATCGTCTTGACTGCAGAAGGCTAACAGGCTTCCTGCAGGCAGTCAGCTGGTTGATACAGAGCTCTTCACATAAATTCAGACTCTGATCTGTCTATCCAGTGTGCTGGGTGTGCTCAAGTCAGCAGCACTGTAGCTTTCTCATAGGTTCATCTACTGCTTGTGCTCGTTGCTGAGACTGCTGCTGCTGATTTCATTGATCTCCCTTTTTCTGCAAATTAAAATGTCAACAATGGTACCAAGGATAAACAGAACTCACTGAGTGTACTATAAGGCAAAACATTTCAGAAAGGAAAGAGTCAATTTTGAGAATAAAAACTATTTTGACCCAATCCTGGGATCTAGTCATGCAGTTGAGTTGTCCTTGATAAACTGTTCAAAGGGCTTTGAACATCATTGACAACTGTTCATGATACTGTGACAAGGGATATAGTCTTATTGCTAATCATCTAAACTACAAGTACAGGTGTACTTCATGCATTTTCATCTAGATTGTTAATGTTAATTAATATTCTATTAATCCCCTGAAGGAGTTGGCAGGGATGAAATTTCATTATTCTACATCAACACCATCTGTTTCCTGTAGCAAATTGCATGAATTTTCCAAAAGAATTTTGTCTCATTTGTTTTTCATAAAGCCATATGTTTAATTTGGCATTGCAAATGGCTGAATGACTGATATAGTAATGGTAATTATTATTTCAGTGCAGGTACCAATTTCAAGCAGGTACTCATAATGCAAATGTACTGGGAAAACGTGAACTTTATGTCAAACTCAGCTAAAAATTGAAAACCTTGCTGCAAAGCTGTTGGCTAAATTTTAATGTTATGAGAACAGCAATGTACAGTGAATGCTAACCCTCTGTTGATAACAAAAACCTTTTTGGTTAATTTTGCAGTTATGCAATTCCCTCAACAGGGAAGTGGCTCTTGAAAACAGGTCAGACTTAAGGCGAGCTCAACTCTCTATTGGGAGGAGCCCTTTAATTTAAAGTTTAATAAATTCAGGCTCTTCTCAAGATTGTCCAAGACATTTCTTACATCTATTTCTGCATAAGACTGTAGTTGTACTGTACGTCCTAAACTCCAAAAATTATGAGAAAACTCCTTAGGCCTGGCTTCATATTATTCAAATTTAGAATTGAGGACAGCAATCTAACTCCTAAGGATGTTACCACTACCTGACAGTATCATATCAATGTGAAGCCTGTAGGAGAGTGACTTGTAGGACATAAATTTTGTAAAAAGTTAAAAAAAACCGTAAAATTCCTGTTATTGTATCACTGCCATTTGATTGAGTGAGAGAGGAATGTGTGAGGAATGGTCTCATTCCATTTTGGTTTACCTATAGTCCTATATTCTTTCAATCATGTGTTGTTGATGCAGGCTCTTTACAAGCGGAGATCCCTGGCTGGGATTATGTTATTAGCTGTTACATTTTACATACAGATGATTGAATTGCTTGTGAAGTGCATTGCAAATCATTCTAACTGAAATGAACAGAAAATGGAGGATGTAATGGATCGATTCCTCAGTTATTAGGAAAATAGGGATGTGGAGGATCAGAAACAGCTGGTGCAGTCCATCTGGTCAGTTTCATTGTCAACGAAACATCACATTTTCTGATATTTCCATCCAACTAGGCAAGTCGCTTTTCAATTTCCTAATAAAACAAGCCACACACCCTCCATTGACATTGCAAACCAATGCATTCTGAAAATTGGAAATGGGGAAAAATGCACACAGAAATAGAGAAATTTTCCTCATCAGTTTTCACATTCTAACTATTTGAAGGATCTGAATACAAAAAATGTAGATTCTGATAACGGATGTGCACATACACATGCCTCAGCACCAAAAGCTGTATCTATAGACCACATCTGTCATATTTCGGCATTTCAACAAGACCTGAATCCTGGATTTCTCATAACACCAGCTGAGTAAAAATTAAAAGGACATCACTTGTTCTTGCCTCAACCTACCCCAGGGGCTACACTGTGGCAACATACCGTAGCAATCTTCCTTCTCACTACTGGTCAACTGATCCCCTAATACTGGACCTTGGGGGACATTCCATAATGTTTGATTGACCTTATACAGGAAATAGGCAGAGACCAGGAACATAGGAAGAGAACAAGTATAAATCATACACCAATGAAGATCCATCACAATTCCAGCAAAAACAACTTCTGCTCACATGCATCAGTTATTTCATTGAGGGTAAAAACAGGTATTTATTCAAATTCTATGCTGAAACATGATTAGCTCCAATCCAGCCTATTTTCATGTCAAGAGTTCTTAATTCCAAAACCCTGGAAATTCTTCCAATCCCATTTTTCATTCTTCAAACTATCTCCCACTGATTCTGATTCAAACTCTCACACTCTGACTCTCCAGTATCCTGACAAATTCTTCCACATCAGACCCCATTAATTTCACTTTAACAACAAATAAGCAGTATTATAGGGGCTCACCAGGGTTAGCTTAATGTTTAACGACATTGAGTGGTACAGTGCTAAAATACTGGTCTGGGAGTTTTCAAGTTACCATGTCATGATGTACAAAACTAAAAGCTGACAGTTCCTGTAGTCTCAAGGTCCTTTCTGTAATTCAAGAAGCATCATAGGAACACATACAAATGTGGAAACAGGAGTAGGCCATTTAACTTCTTAACTTTGTTCCACCATTCAACAAGATAAGGCTAAGTGATGGCCTAACTCCATATACTTGCCTTTACACCACATTCCTTAATATTTTAGAATCACAATCTATCAATCTTGGTTTAAAAATGTAGAAGTGCCATATGTGGAGGGGAATTCCCTTCAAACATCCTCTGCATGTTGAATTGTTTCCTAAGGTGGAATCTTGTTTATTTGAGATGACAAATGGAGGCAGGCCTAAAAGTGGAAGACATTCTTCTCAGCTCATTACATATACACACTTGGATAAAATGCCAGACGGGCAGGAATTTGTGGTCCCTGCTGAGACGTTCTGGGTTCCATATTCAAAAAAGACCAGGAGAGAGCTTCATTCTCTACAACTTAGGAGCATCAATCATCTTCTGCTCTTTACACCCACCGACCTGGAGAGATGCCAGAGACCAGGTAAAAAATAGAACCACACACTGGCAATCTGAGGACAGAGACGGGACAGTAGCAACAGTAGAACAAGAAATGAGAAGCTCCCACTTCTATAATTGGCTCTTTCTTTGGTACAGAGAAAAAAAGATGATTGGTGAACACTGGTAACTTTTTCTACTTGGTCAAATGTGGCCTTGATGTCAAAGGCAGTCACTCTTACCTCACTCCTGGAATTCAGTTCTTTGTCCATGTTTGAACCAAGGGCGTAATCAGATAATATGCAAGGCTATGTGGCTTTTAACCAATAGGTCAGTCACTTTGTGCCTCTTGCAAGCAAGTCAAAGTACCTTGAGAAGGAAGACTGAGGGGAAGCAAGTCCTGAGAAGCAAAATAAGAACTATTGAACCTTCACCTGTGTGTGTGTGTGTGTGTGTGTTGGGGAGGGGGGAGTGTGTGTGTGTGTGTGTGTGTATATGAGAGGGAGGGGGGAAGAGAGAGTGTGTGTTTGCGTGTGAGTGGGGGGGGGAAAGAGTGTACGTGTGACTGAGTGAGTGAGAGAGAGGGGGAAGAAAGAGTGTGTGTGTGTATGTGTGTGTGTGTGTATGTGTGTGTGTGCAGGAGAGAGAGAGTGTGTGCATGTGCAGGCAGGCAGGGATTGGGGGTGCAGTTTTATGACAGGGCTAGAGTTTTAACTAGTAAAGTTAATGTCAATGGTTCATAATCATTTCCCTGTAGCTGGAATCTATTTATTTGGAATAAACAGTATATTTTTGTCAATCTGGGTCTACAAGACAGGCAATTTGGGGGATATTGCATACTTTTATAAAACCTTTAAATTTTATGACAACTTTGGGAATACCAGGGCTTCATTTCCTGTGCACTACCCCATTGAGGTAATATAAATGGAGTTTAATTGAGATAAATGTGAGGTGCTACATTTTGGAAAGGCAAATCAGGGCAGGACTTATACACTTAATAGTAACGTCCTGGGGAGTGTTGCTGAACAAAAAGAGACTTGGACAGCAGTTTCATAGTTCCTTGAAAGTGAAGTCCCAGGTAGATAGGGTAGTGAAGGCAGCATTTGGTATGTTTGCCTTCTTTGGTCAGTGCACTGAGTATAGGAGTTGGGAGGTCATGTTGCTGCTGTACAGGACATTGGTTAGGCCACTTTTGGAATACTACATACAATTCTGGTCTCTCTGCTATAGGAAGGATGTTGTGAAACTTGAAAGGGTTCAGAAAGGATTTACAAGGATGCTGGCAGGGTTGGAGAGTTTGAGCTATAGGGAGAGGATGAATAGGCTGGGGCCATTTCCCTGGTACGTCAAAGGCTGAGGGGTAACCTTATAGAGGCTTATAAAATCATGAGCGGGATGGATAGGGTGAATAGCCAAGGTCTTTTCCCTGAGATGGGGGAGTCCAAAACTAGAAGGCATAGGTTTAAGGTGAGACGGGAAAGATTTGAAAGGGACCTAAGAGGCAACTTTCTAACGCAGAGGATGGTGCATGTATGGAATGAGCTGTCAGAGGAAGTGGCGGAGGCTGGTACAATTACAACATTTAAAAGGCATCTGGATAGGTATATGAATAAGAAGTGTTTAGAGGGATATGGGCCAAATGCTGGCAAATGGGACTAGATTAATTTAGGATATCTGGTCGGCATGGACGAGCTGGACCAAAGGTTCTGTTTCCATGCTGTACAACGCTATGCTGCTATGACTGTAATTCTTTCATGTTCCATTCTACTGATTTTTATGTAACAATTCACAACTCATTTGGACACAATCTCTGATTCTTCATCACTCTTTTTGTGAGTTGCATCACAAAGACTTCTGTTACTTAATCTCCCCTAGTCTGCACCCAATTATAGTCAGCTTTTTTCCAGTCCCTCACCACTGAACTTAACCTACACACACACACTACCCAAATTCACCTGCACCTCAACCCCAAACACTCCACTTTGGTTTAAAAACTTTTACGTTACAAACTGTTTTCAGTTCTGATATAAGATTATCGAACCAAAACTTTAACTCCATCAATCCTATCTGACCTTTTTTCTATAGCTTCTTTTTGTTCTTATTTCAGACATCTACCATCAAGTGTTTTGCTTTTACAGAATGAAACTTTCTGTTGTTCATGTTTATTTTTTAGTTCCTGCTGACATACTGGAACTTGGATCATGACATCATAGCACTAAGCACCAGGGGTCGGAAACCAACTCCCATCATTTTTAAGAACTGAACACAAATTACTATTTAGCTTGGACTATGACTATAGAAATACAGGTGACAGGTGCAAAATTAATAAGCCTCAAGTGAAACTGTGAAATTAAGTGAAGGTTTTCTTTCCCTCTTGCAGAGCGGAGGTTATGTGAAACAGACATTCAGTAAAAACTGTTAATACTGTGTTAACTCTTTCAAAAGAATTCTGTTGATATCTGGTTAAGAGAAAACAGTTAAAGGTTCATTTTTTTTGACCAATTTACACATTACCTGGAAAACAAAACTAAAAAAAAAATCCTTGCAGCACAATGGCCTTTAGATTAACCAGGCCATGAATAAATCAGTTCAGCAGATGCAAAGATTTAGCCAACAGAAAAAGATGGAAGAACAATAGTTAACTCTAAATGGAGGGCTCAATTAAAAGTTTATAATCATCCATTTAGATTAACAAATAACTGGGACAGTTGGAAAGAGAAAGTTTTAAGAAGCTTCTACTTCAGGGAACTAGAATTGTTTTCTTTCAATTAACTCACATTTTGCAAGTAGATGTACTACAATAAATGTGTAATTCTCAAATACCGCAAAACTAACTTTGATTACAGAATACAGGCTGATCTTCAGCAGGGAACTACACAACATTGGGATCCTGGCAATCTCACTTGCCAAAAACACACATGTGGAATTTGGATATAATTAATTTTAAATGAATAGAAAAATCACGAGGAGTGTCCATTTAAATTCCCAATGTACAATTCCAGCAGTGAAGATTCCCACTGGAAGCACAGGATTGTAGTACTAAAGCGGTAAAATGCATCTTTTATATACCTTCTGGACCTCATACTAAATATGTCAACTTTTTAACAAAATTGTTGTGTGGTGTAGCATATGTATTCTTTAATTGAATGATGCATTCAGAAAAGCAATACTTTTCAAACTTCACTTCATTGCCTCTCCACAGTGCAGAAGGAGGCCATTAGGTCCATCGAGACCCTCCAAATAACATCCCAGCCAGGGATATCAACACACTCCGCGCACCCCCCGCCCACTCCCCCACCCTTCCCCCTACCCTATCCCCATAACTCCACATTTACCAGGGCTAATCTACCTAACCTGCATATTCCTGGACATCATGGGCAATTTAGCATGGCCAATCCACCCAACCTGCCCATCTTTGGAGTGTGGGAGGAAACTGGAGCACCCAGAGGAAACTCATGTAGACATGGGGAGTGTGTGTAAACATCACACAGTCAGTCACCAAAGGCTGGAATCATCCCAGCTCTGTCAGGGAGCAGTGCTAACCAATGTGCCACTGTCCCAGAAGAAGCAGAGCAAGAGTTCAGGAGAAGAGGGCTAAGCAGAGCCAAGTGTACCTAGAGCTGTGAGGGTGAGTGGCGGTTGTGGTGATGAGGAAGGGGAATGAGCTGGCCAGAGGTCTGGTAGGCCAGGGTAGATGATGGATAAGCAGAACCATCGTAGCAGGGCTGTAAAGAGTGGATCCATGGTGCTTGAATTAAAACTTAAACAGAGGAAACCTTGTAATCTCATTTAAGTGTTTAAAAGTTCTTTTCAGACAACATTTCAGAAAGTGCAGCATTGAGTTATTGCACAGAGGTGTCAGTCTTGATTATTGTCTTCAAGACCAGAAGTGGGACCTGAACCTACTGATTCAGGGACAAGATTGTTACCAACTAAGCCACAGCTGACTAAGCTACACAGAGGCCTATCTGGGGATATATTTGTATTTATTACTTATAGGAAAGGAATAAAATTAGAACATTCAGCCCATCAAGCCTGTTCCACTATTCAATGAGATTATGGCTTAGCTGCAATTTAACTCCATTTTACTTAGCTTTGGTCCATTTCTTTTTATAATTACCTGGTGCAAATCTGTTGATCTCCATCTTGGAAAACTCAGCAGCTATGCCTTTTTTCATTTGTTCACAGGATGTGGCTGTTGCTGGCTTGGCCAGAATTTAATGCTCTTCCCCACCTGCCGAAGTTAGTTGTGCCAAGTTGCCTTCTTGAACCATTGAAGTCCATGTGGTGGACCCATTATACTGTTAGGAAGGGAGTTCCAGGAATTTGACTGAGCGACCGTGAAGGAATTTCGACATAATTCTAAGTCAGGATGACAAATGATTTCACGAAGAACTTGTAAGGAGTAATGCTCCCATGCATCTGTTGTCCTTGTCACTGAATCATAGAATCCTTACAGTGTGGAAGCAGGTCATTCGGCCCCACTGAGTCCACACCGACCCTCTGAAGAGTATCCCCGACCCAGATCCACCTCACCTCTGTAACCCTGCATTTCCCATGACTAATCCACCTAGCCTGTACATGGACACTGTGGGAAATTTAGGAGGCCGATCTACCCAACCTGCACATCTTTGGACTATGGGAGCAAACCAGAGCACCCAGAGGAAACCACACAGACATATGGAGAATGCGCAAACTCCACACAGACAGTCACCCACAGATGGAATCAAACACGGGTCCCTGCCACTGTGAGGCAGCAAAGCTAACCACTGAGCCACTGTGCTGCCCAAAGCCAATTGTCCTTCTAAACCAGTATGGAAGGTCTGTTGACAGAGCCTTGGTAAATTGCTGCAGTACGTTATGTAGATGGGGGCAGAGTCCCAGATTTCCAATAAGTTTTGTATTCAATTGTGTTTTCTGATTTCATTCTTAAATAGCCTAGCTCTAATCTTAGGTGCAACAATTGGTCCATAGTGTCCCACTAGGGAAAATTGTTTCTCAGTAAATACACTAACAAATTCCTTTATCTTTTTAATTACTCCAAATGGATCATCTCCAAATCTTTCCAAACCAAGAGAATACAAACCTAGCTTGTCCAACCTGTTCTAATGATTCAATCCTTTCAGACCCTTCAGATCATTGTGTAATCTGTAGTGCACCTTCAAACCAATATATTCATCCTGAGGGGTACTGTTCAAAACTGAACACACATAGCACTCATTATGGGGGCTGACTATGCATTTGTAGTGAAGCATAACTTTCTCATCTTTTTGAGATAAAAGTCAAAATTCTAATAGTATTGTGATTATCCTTCGTACATGGCATGAGCTTTCAGCAATACAATAATCTGGTGCCCGTAAATCTCTCTGCTCCTCCCCAATTTCTTTCTTACAATTAAGAAAATGTTCTGATTTGTCTTTCAGTTTCTCTGTCTTATCTGTTCACTTGGCCAGTCTATGTTTTGACCACTTATTCCATTTATGTCTCCTTGTGATTTACTCTTCCCGCCTCAACAGGTGTAGCTAAATTAGTCAGACATGATCAACCCTTTACAAACTCATGCTCGTTGCCTTTGATCACCTGATAATGTTACATTGTTCAGTTACTATTCGTTCTGATTTTTTTTTTAACATTCTCAAAATTCATGTTAAACTGATTATGTATGTAATTTATGAGTTTTCCCAATGATATGATAAATGCAGTTTTTAAAATCTGAAGACCAATTATACAGCTTTGGAAAATCATGACAAATTCATCGAAAAAGTTTCTCATCTATTGCATTTAATATCCTGAGGTGGAAATCACCCTGTTACTGGCATTTTGTCTATTTCTAAGCTGTATAAATGGAATGTAAAGGTCAAATGCTTATTTTCTAATAGGTCTTCGTACATGTGTTTCACGCTTTCATTTCAAAAGGGATACATAACAGTTCACACATCATACTGAAATCTGGAATTGTTAAAACGTGTATTAATCTTACCTTGGTCTGGAAAAGGAACAAATGCAATGACCTAAGGAAAGTGTCATGGCATCCTTTCAACTTAAGCTAAAGTGTCTTGCTGTCACAAATTTTATTGTATGGGCATTAGGCTTAGTCATAAGTTGTGCTATTTTAGTTCCCCTTTCCCAATTTTCATTAGAAGGCAGCTGACAGTTAAGGAATTACAGTCTAAAATCAAGTGGATTCATTTTTACAGCATCAGATAACTAAAAGTTCAAGATTTTTGGCTTATAAGAAATTTTACAAGTTTGCAGATCCTAAAGCTTTTCTTCAGAAATTACTCTTGAAAATACGCAGAGAAACCATTCAGTGAAGAATTGTACTTAACACAGACAAGTGTTTCAATTTATTTACAGTCTTGGAAGCTACAAAATTTGATGGCCAAAGTTGATGTTGAGATTTTCATTTTAGCAGTCCTGGCTTGAAGATGCATAGTATATTAACATCACCATCATGTCCTCTATGCTTGTCAATTATGTTCAGGTGATGTAATACAGAAAGTGTATTCTACGTGTTGTCAAATTCTGATGTAGCTTCAACACAGTGATGGATAATTTCTACCAAAGTCTGAAAATAGCAAATGAATAAATTATTGTGACAGTGTGTGGTAGTGAAAGGGGGTTGGGAAAGAGAGATTCAATTATCTCAGGTTAAATTAGATATTCTAAATGGTTTCACAGCAAACCATCATAGTAAATAAATCATACAGCAAACTATAAAAATGTCAAACAAGTCTTCTTATAATAGCTGAAGGAATTTTCAAAATATAAGAGTCTCTGCAGCATACTGATATATGTGAAGGCAGCATGTGTTCTATGCTCTTCCATATTTCAGAGATTACTATAACTCACTTTAGTCAGTAATCAAAATAACTAATAGGAGATGATTTAAAATGAAACAGACTGGCAAACAGAGTTGGTGTTAAAAAGAAAAAGTATCTTCAATTTTACATAAACCTGAATGATGTTAATGGAGATCAGTCAAACATGAAAATGTGATTAAAACAGGTGACAATAAAGATCAAGACATAAATTTCCAGGCAGATATCTTTTGTTGTGGAACTTGGGTGGGAGAAATATTCACTCACTCCATGGATGCATTAGAAGAGGCAATCATATTATAATGCAGGACATCAATCTGAAATTTTCGATTCTACTGGTATGCCTATTTGTGCCAGAAAGGCTATCATTACAGAACTTTATCACTGACATAAAGTGAGTTGAATTCTCCAGCCAAAAAGGTAAGGACTTTCTGAAAGCAATAATTTTGAATTTGCCAAGGCCCATGACTAGATTCAACTTGGTCACAGAGATTTTCACTCACCCACATTTTAATACATGCATTCTCAGGATTAGTATTTCTGGCAATTCCAGCATTTATTACATGTCCTATTGCCCTTCAAAGCACTGCCATGATTATTTCTTGAATTGCTCCAATCTGAGAGGTAAATGTCTTTCCATAGGGTTCTTGAGTAAGGAGTTTTAAAATTTTGACTTGGCCATCATGAAGGAATAATGTGGTACGTTCAAATAAAAATAACATGTGACTTGAAGGGAAACTTGGAGCTGATGAAATCTACTGTCCCTGTCCATCTAGATATTAAAGGTCTCGAAAAAGTTTCAAAAGGACTGATGAAGTCTGGATGAAATGCTGCAATGTTATCTGTAGATCTTGCACACTTCTATCATGTTGCACAGGTGGTGCAAAAACATAAAACGTAGAACTGGATAGCACAGGAACAGGCCCTTCGGCCCACGATGTTGTACCAAATATGACACCAAATTAAACTACTCCTTTTTGCCTGCCCTTAGTCCATGTCGCTCCATTCCTTGCATATTCATGTGCTTATCTAAAAGTCCCTTAAATGCCTCTATCGCATCTGGCTCCACCACCACCACGTCCCAGACTCCTACCACGCTGAGTAAAAAATGTGCCCCTCACATCTCCTTTGAACTTTCCCCCTCTCACCTTAAATGCATACCCCTGAGTTTTAGACATTTCCAATTTGGGTAAAAGATTCTCACTGTCAACCCTATCTCATAACTTTACAGACTTCTATCAAGTCTCCCCTCAGGCTGCGTCACTCCGGTAAAAACAACCTGAGTTTTTCTAGCCTCTCCTTATAGCTCATACCCTCTAAACCAGGCAGCATCTTGGTAAACCTCTTCTGCACCCTCTCAAAAGCCTCCACATCCTTCCAGTATTGCGGTGACCAGAATTGAACCCAATACTCTAAGCGAGGCCTAACTAAAGTCTTATAAAACTGCAATATAACATCGTGACTCTTGTACTCAATTGGATGTTTAAGTGTACACCCTGTGCAATGTAATTGTAAGCCTCTGTTTAAGTCATTTTACAACCTCTGATCTGTACATCCTTGCTTACTATGATCTGCCTGTGCTGTTCATAAACAAAGCTTTTCACTGTACTTCAGTACACTTGACAATAAATCAATCAGTTAGTGGATGGATTTTTGTTTCCAAAGTAGTGTGGAGATCTCTGATCCAGAAGAGGTACACTACAGGTAATGGAAAAATGTCTTTCCTTAAAAAAACTGTGGAATATGTAAATGCTTTTGTTTGTAAAGGACTTTTAAGGGTTTACATCATTGTAAAGGGAATCAATTGCAATTTTCATGGATATAGAAATCATGGCCCACGTAACCTGTTGATTCCTAATCTGGAAGCAACACCAACAGGAAAGAAATTAAGACAGAAATCAGGCACAAATAAGAGCTAAATGTCCAGAATTGGAAGGTGACAGTGATCAGAAACAGAAGCAGGCACAAACAAAAGGCAGACAGACAGAAAAAGGATCACAATTCATGTGAAGAGTTGATAGACAAACATTTAGTTTACTGTTTGACAGAAAAACAGAAACCCAGAAACTCCATGGGAAGCAAAGTACAAATGAACTGAACAAAGTTCAAAATACACAGGGTGATGGATGGATTCACCCTCAATAGTCCCAAAGGAGCCCATGAAAAATTGACTGCAAGTAAAAGAGACAGACCAAGGGTGGGGAGCTTGAGGCCCAGTTCCCAGTGCACGTGGCCATATAACAGCACTGGTTGCTGCTTTAAACTCGAGCTCAAACTAGGAATGAAAATGGTATGGTCATGAAGGTTAAGATCAAGACTAAGAAATTGTGAGAGTAAAACATTCACATCACACATATTCATGTTCTTGATTTGAGTGTAGTAAAACTATCTTGATTTAAACAGTAAACTTTGTGGTTGCTAGTAAGAGCTGAGTTTTTAGATTTCTAAACAAAAATAATAAGAACGGTTTCTGATCTCTGCTGAAAACATGACATTCCTCCTCAGGCGGCTCAGGCATGTCCACAAGGACCCTCACCAACTTTTGCAGATGCACCATTGAAAACATACTGTCTGGGTGCATAACAGCCTGGTATGGCAACTGCTCTGCCCAGGACTGTAAGAAACTACAGAAAGTTGTGTGTACAGCCCAGGCCATCACGGAAGCCAACCTTCCATCCATGGACTCCATTTACACGGCTCATCGCTGTGGAAAGGCTGCCAACATGTTAAAGACCCATCGCATCCTGGTAATGGTTTCCTACAACCAGTTCCGTTAGGCAGAAGATACAGAATCTCGAACACATGCACCAGCAAGTTCAGGAACAGCTTCTTCCTGAGACTAACTTGAAATAATGCTGATCATGGAAATGTTGACCTTGCCTAGCGCACACCCTGTGTGACGTAACCTGCATGCCTCTGTCTTAAGACAACAAGGTGCAGGGCTGGATGAACACAGCAGGCCAAGCAGCATCATAGGAGCAGAGAGGCTGACGTTTCGGGCCTAGACCCTTCATCAGAAAAGGGGGAGTGGAAGGGGGTTTTGAAATAAATAGGGAGAGAGTGGGAGGCGGATAGAAGAGGGATAGAGGAGAGGATAGGTGGAGAGGAAACAAACAGGTCGAAGAGGCGGGGATGGGGCCAGGAAAGGTGAGTGTAGGTAGGGAGTTAGGAAGGGGATAGGTCAGTCCAGGGAGGACGGACAGGTCAAGGGGGCGGGATGAGGTTGGTCGGTAGGAGATGGAGGTGCGGCTTGGGGTGGGAGGAGGGGATAGGTGGGAGGAAGAACAGGTTAGGGAGGCAGGGACGAGTTGGACTGGTTTTGGGATGCGGTGGGGGGAGGGGAGATTTTGAAACTTGTGAAATCCACATTGATACCATTGGGTTGCAGGGTTCCCAAGCGGAATATGAGTTGCTGTTCCTGCAACCTTCGGGTGGCATCGTTGTGGCACTGCAGGAGGCCCAGGATGGACATGTCGTCTGAGGAATGGGAGGGGGAGTTGAAATGGTTCGCGACTGGGAGGTGCAGTTGTTTGTTGCGAACCGAGCGTAAGTGTTCTGCAAAGCGGTCCCCGAGTCTCCGCTTGGTTTCCCCGATGTAGAGGAAGCCACACCGGGTACAGCGGATGCAGTATACCACATTGGCAGATGTGCAGGTGAACATCTGCTTGATGTGGAAAGTCTTCTTGGGGCCTGGGATGGGGGTGAGGGAGGAGGTATGGGGGCAGGTGTAGCACTTCCTGCGGTTGCAGGGAAAAGTGCCGGGTGTGGTGGAGCTGGAGGGGAGTGTGGAGCGGACAAGGGAGTCACGGAGAGAGTTGTCCCTCCGGAAAGCAGATAAAGGTGGGGTGGTACGTGAGGACGAGGGGGATTCTTTTTTGGTTTTTATTGCGTGGACGGGGTGTGAGGGATGAGGTGCGGGAGATGTGGGAGACACGGTTGAGGGCGTTCTCGACCACCGAGGAGGGGAAGTTACGGTCCTTGAAAAACGAGGACAACTGAGATGTACGGGAGTGGAATGCCTCATCCTGGGAGCAGATGCGGCGGAGGCGAAGGAATTGGGAATAGGGGATAGCATTTTTGCAGGAAGGTGGGTGGGAGGAGGAGTATTCTAGGTAGCTGTGGGAGTCGGTGGGCTTGAAATGAATATCGGTTTCGAGGTGGTTGCCCGATATGGAGACAGAGAGGTCCAGGAAGGGGAGAGAGGTGTTAGAGATGGTCCAGGTAAATTTAAGGTTGGGGTGGAAGGTGTTAGTGAAGTGTATGAACTGTTCGAGCTCCTCGTGGGAGCATGAGGCGGCACCGATACAGTCATCAATGTAACGGAGGAAGAGGTGGGGTTTAGGGCCGGTGTAGGTACGGAAGAGGGATTGTTCCACGTAACCTACAAAGAGGCAGGCGTAGCTTGGGCCCATGCGGGTACCCATGGCTACCCCCTTTGTCTGTAGGAAGTGGGAGGAATTGAAAGAGAAGTTGTTGAGTGTGAGGACGAGTTCGGCTAAGCGGATGAGGGTGTCAGTGGAGGGGGACTGGTCGGGCCTGCGGGACAGGAAGAAGCGGAGGGCCTTAAGGCCATCTGCATGGGGAATGCAGGTGTAGAGGGACTGGACGTCCATGGTAAAGATGAGGTGTTGGGGACCGGGGAATTGGAAGTTCTGGAGGAGGTGGAGGGCGTGGGTGGTGTCACGGACATAGGTAGGGAGTTCCTGGACCAAGGGGGAGAAAATGCAGTCTAGATAGTTGGAGATCAGTTCGGTGGGGCAGGAGCAGGCGGAGACAATGGGTCGACCAGGGTATTCAGGTTTGTGGATTTTGGGAAGGAGATAGAAGCGGGCAGTGCGAGGTTGGGGAACGATGAGGTTGGAGGCCGTGGGTGGGAGGTCACCTGAGGTGATGAGGTTGTGGATGGTTTGCGAGATGATGGTTTGGTGCTCAGGGGTGGGGTCATGATCAAGGGGGCGGTAGGAGGAGGTGTCGGAGAGTTGGCGTCCGGCCTCGGCGATGTAGAGGTCAGTGCGCCATACTACAACTGCACCTCCCTTGTCCGCGGGTTTTATGGTGAGGTTGGGATTGGAGCGGAGGGAGCGGAGGGCTGCACGTTCTGCGGGGGAGAGGTTGGAGTGGGTGAGAGGGGTGGAGAGGTTGAGGCGATTGATGTCCTGGCCCCATCCCCGCCTCTTCGACCTGTTTGTTTCCTCTCCACCTATCCTCTCCTCTATCCCTCTTCTATCCGCCTCCCACTCTCTCCCTATTTATTTCAAAACCCCCTTCCACTCCCCCTTTTCTGATGAAGGGTCTAGGCCCGAAACGTCAGCCTCTCTGCTCCTATGATGCTGCTTGGCCTGCTGTGTTCATCCAGCCCTGCACCTTGTTGTCTCGGATTCTCCAGCATCTGCAGTTCCTACTATCTCTGCCTCTGTCTTAAGTTCTTTCTTTTCACCCTCTGATCTGTATGTCCTTGCCTACTATGATCTGCCTGTACTGCTCGTGAACAAAGCTTTTCACTGTACCCACATACATGTGACAATAAATAAATCAAATCAAATAACAATCCTTTCATGGAGAAAGAAATGTAAATTCCTCTTTTGATGATTAAATTTGATTAACAATAATAAGAAAGTATTATTGGCAATTAAGTTTATGATTGGTGATAAATATCAACAGAAGTCATCTTGTTTGCTTTGCTCACGTTGCTACATGCTACATCCTTCACGTACTTCCTTCAAACTTGAGAGTCCAACAGAAAGCATCAATCATTATAAACTCAATAAACCAATCTTGGAGTGACTTCAGTGACTTCAAGTCAATTCAGATGGCAACAACTTCACCACCAGACCTGAAAGCAGGACACGATTCTGCTTTCGCCATCAGTGGGCTTCAAGTGGCCACTGACAGCCACTTAAGTGCTCAACATTTAACTAAGAAAAGTGACCTATCCCAAAGACATGCCAGACCAATCACAGGGTTGATAGTTCAGTGACCACCAGCAGTTGACATTGCTGAGGCTGCAGCTGCAGGTGGAGAGTAGCTTCATGACTAGATACTACAGAAGAACGGGAAGGAAGGTTGGGAATGCTAGGAAAGGAAGGATTGGACAGATAGGTAGGCTGAGAAATCTGGGGAGGGTATTGATTGTCACTGGGTTCGAGGTTGACATGGAGCGTAAAAAAGGAACCCATAACCCTCAAGATGTCTCCTCAGGAAGATCCTGGAACCTGAAAATGCCCACAAAAGTAGGAAGTCATCTTTAATTGTCTATCTAAGTGACTCAATTTGCCTCCTGACAGAACATCCAAATTTCCTGCTAACATCAAATAACATGGCAGTGACATTAGGCACCAACCACTCCTTGTTGCTTTTCTGCCTCTCAGTCAGTCCCAAAAGAGCCTGTAAAATTAGTCAAATTCTCTTTGAAACTATAAACCTGTTAGGAGAGGCAGATTGTAGAAGCTTATAGCATCACATTTTGAAAGTGTTATAAGCATCATACAGATAACTCTCAAGTGATTGTTATAGGGAAATTTGTCATTAAAATTAAATTAACCTGCATCACAGAGATTAAAATATGTCTGGAAGTGTAAATAATATTTAATACCCAAACAATATCCCAATGTGACAGTGCTGGCTTCATTATGCACATTACTAGATGACAATTACAAGCAAAGTAAATTGTTAACTGCCAAACTGAACTGAATTCAAAGCATTGTTTAAATGTACCCTCTTGGAGAATACAGCAAATCCTTTCAGAACGCTATCTATTTTGATTTTTTAGGAGTGGGCTATAAAACGAAAAGATATTTTAGGTATTACAAATCTTCTTTTTCATCCAAACATATAATTATTCCACAAGATCATTATGAAGAATGAACAATGCTTTCACTTTAAATTAAGGGCCAAATATAACCCTTTTATATTAAACAGCTGGAATTGATTCAGTACTACAACACTGAAGTTATTTGTACTGAAAGCAGTCAAAATCGAAATTCCATTTCATTGTGTAAAAGCATGATATTGCATGTTTCAAATTAATATAAAAGGGCCTTTCACAATGTCAGAACATCTCAAATCACTTTAGAGATAAGTTTGATTTTTTTTCTGCAAGTGTAGTAACTGTTGTACTTGAGGAAATATGGCAACAAATTCACGTCACAAGTTGTTCCAAAGAAGTGTCATTCTGGACTTGAAATAATAATTCAGTTTCTCTCTCCACACATGCCATCAGGATTGCTGACGATCTCGAGCACTTTCTGTTTCCATTTCTTTTTGTACATAGTAATGTCCCACAATAAAATTAACCAAAACAAAACTGGTTTTTTGGTGCTTTGGTTCGGACTTAAGTATGGAAGCCACTTACTTGCTTAACCTCAAAATAGTTGTATGGGATATTATAAATTCAACACAAAAGGAAGTAACGGTCTTGGTTTAACATATCTTTCAATGATGGAATGTCCAAGAATATAGCATTCTTTCAGCGCTGCCGTCATGAAAATCAGGCAGAGCGACAAGAATACACACACGTACACTCTCGCTCTTCCACGCCCCCTGCTCACCCACCCCCACAGCCCCCACACACATGGACATAGACACACACAGACACACACACACAAATCTATGGGGTGAATCATTTCATCCAAGATGTTTGTTTATTTACAGATACATTCTATGTTGTTTAAAAAACAACAATTTGTACCCATAGTCAGTCAGTGTGGCATCTTATAAATTCCTGCTTTCGGAATAAAACCAGCCTGATTCCAGGTTAAAACTCTGAGACAGATTCTGAACAAGGCCTCACACCTATAATTCAGTGTCTGACCTGAGATGTTACCTTTTGTATATTTCTGTCGCTCTGCCTGATTGTCATGGCAGCACAGCACAGAACTGACACTGACTTTATAAACACTTTTACTCACCGTCTAACACTCTTGGTCACCTGAACAGACTTATTATCTGACACTCCACTTACACCAGTTGTATGATCTTTTGATCTCTCTGCCCTTGATCTCCCTGTCTATAAACTCTGTGTCTGTGTGCTTTCCTCTCTCACTGCACCTGATTCAGGGGCAGCACTCCAAAAGCTTGTGTGATTTCATATAAGCCTGTCGGACTATAACCTGGTGTCATGTGCCTTCTGACTTTGTCCTCTAGGTGTGAGCAAGTATTGACGATGAAATCTAACAGCAACCCCAATGCACCAGAGAGACAGTGTTCAAAATTCAAGACCTCAAACCCAGCACCAAGCTCATGGTTAAAAGAGAAGCCATGGTCCCTATCCTCCTATATGCATCAAAAACATGGACCATGTACAGCATATACCTTGAATCCCTGGAGAGTTATCACCAGTAAAATCCTACAAATCCACTGGCAGGACAGGTACACCAATGCAAACATCCTCTCTCAGGCCAGCATCCCAATATTGAAGCACTGGTCACACAGCACCAGCTGCAATGGGTGGGCCACATTATCAACATGGCCACCACAAGACTGTCTAAACAAATGCTCCACTCCATGTTCAACATTGGTAAGCGATCACTGGAATGGCAGAGGAAATGCTGCAAGGACACCCTGAAAAGCCTCCTAAACAAATGCAACATCCTCGCTGACATGTGGGAATCACTCACCCTAGAATGGATAAACCAGAGAAGAACCAAGAGCAAAGGCACCAACCATTTTGGAGGTCACCAAGTGGTGCACGTGCAGGTCAAGTGCAAGTGGCAGAAAAGCGTGCAGAATCCAGGGCATCCCACCCACTCGCTGCATCAAACACCACTCATCCCTCCTATAGCAGAGTCTATGGCTCTAGGATTGGACTATTTAGCCACTGTAGACCCTACTGACTCCCCTGAAGTAGAATCAAGTCATCCTCAACCCCACAGGTCATCCAAAGAAGAAAACTCACACTAATGCTCCTCACTTTGCATCTCCCCCTCTGCCAGTATCACAACATGTCTGATGCACTGGCAGACCTACCTGTCAGCTCACTTTCAATGTGAAGGTGCATGGAAGAGTCTAGCACCAACCTGACACAGAGAACAGTGCAAAGTTTGGGGACCAGGATGGAAGTGGTGACCAACTCTAAACATTTGTGGCTCCAACCACAGCTTCTAACACAGCACGACAAAAACCACCCCCACGTCTATGTGTTGCAGTAAAAGTAAAGTCTGCTGTCACACAGAGTTAGTTTGCTGCCATGCAGCCTCAGTCTGCTGTTATCATGGCTGTAAATCACAATGTCCAAAATGGCTTCCAGGATATCACAGCTGTTTAGCAACCTAGGATTACTGAGATGCCTTGGAGCATGAACGAGTTGTCTTCCCTCATGAAGGTATATTGTCCCACCAATCCCTGACACCTACTGTTGCCAAATCAGCCAGTCAGAACAATGTGCTGCCTGCTGTGTGATTAAAGTGCAATCCACAGTCAGGCCTACTATGTGTAGAGCTCTTTCATGTCCTTCTGAGTCCAAGGTCAAAAAATCACATGATACCGGGTTATAGTCCAACAGGTTTATTTGGTTTTCAAATAAACCTGTTGGACTATAACCTGGTGCCGTTTGATTTCTGACCTTGTCCACCCCAGTCCAACACTGGCACCTCCACATCATGGCTTCTAAATTCACTTTCAACTGTGCAAACTTAACAAAGGGCATTAGCTTTCATCCTCACCAAATGGCAGTCTTAAGCAAAGGTACTGATAGGCAATATGGCATCTGGTGTGATTCACCCCACAAGTGACACTTTAAAGTATGATAGCATTCACACAGCCAATCCACATTCTCCTCATCCATATCACCATTCTTCCGCATAAAAAAAATTAACCACTGGAGCTGGCACAGAAAGTAAATTGGAAGTCTATGAAGCCCATCCTTTTTAATTTCCACTGCTGAGTCAAAAATAACAAGATTAAAAGTGCTTGCTGATTGTTATTTCAAAGCATGACAACCATACAAACCTCATATTATAGTTCACTCTGACCATGAAATCAGTGTTATTGAGTCACCAAGAAGGGGTTTAGGGAGAAAGACAATAATTTAGAGCAGAATCCTGCCTGCTCAGGATATTTCCATCAACTGTCAATTGTTGAGTGCTGGAGACAATTAGTTTGGAGCCCAGCACAAGATTGTGCCCTGCAGTACTATACTTCTGCCAATTGAACAGCTGCTGTTCCAACCAGATGTGTTCTTGGAGTTGAAATATCCTGGGACTCATGCTGTCAAGAGCAAGACAACTTGTTATCCAAGTGTATTACCCACACATTTCGTTAAGCTAAAATTAAGACTTAAGTGTACCCGCATTAAATAAATGTACGCATTGCATTTAAGTCTCACAATGGCATCTATTGGCAGTACTGCTATTAGGGAAGCATCAGATCATTCAAGTAGTAACCAACAGCAGTAGTCACAAAGGCAATGTCCTGTTCATATTCTCTCACAAGAAAAAAACAAGGTACTGCTCTAAAATCTCAGCACTCGTACAAGATGGGCATCCCAGTTATTACCATGAATGATGTAAATGTGACTCTGATATTTGGACTAGGGCAAGTAGCCACTCTGGATGCAAAGCTTTCTGAAATTCTAGTTCAGCATAGCACATCTGCTTGAATCTAGTGCTTATTCAATAATGTACTGCTTTTCTTTTGACAATACTAAATAAACATGTATTTCCTAAACTCCCAGGACTTTAGTACAAAAATAATGCATAACAATTGACACAGTTCCCTTCTTCAGACCATTCACAAGTTTGTCCGGTCACATTTTTTGGAAGTTTATTATGTAACCTTCTTAGCCAAACCCTTTGAAATGAGTTTTCTATCTGTATCTATCTTTCTGTGGTTTATATTTTTCTCTTTTAATAGGCTGACTAACAGCCCACCCAGCTTTATACATTGATCTTTATTTGAGGTACTAAAAACAGAAGACATACAAAACAAGGTTTCTACTTGGAGCTGTTGTACTGTATTTAGATTGTTATCAACATCTGTAAGTTTTGTCAAGTAAATATTTTTCTGAATACTTGTAAGGGCTTTTAATTTAATTAACCTACATGCTACACTGTACTCGTACAAGATACACCATATTTATACTAACTATCGAAATTGAGAGATTCAATCATGAAAATTGTTGCACATATTTCTCACAGAAAATATTATTTTCCTGTTAAAAATTTTGCAATGTTTTGATTGCACGAATATTACAAATACCTCCAAGATTTTAGATTTTTTTTAACCAATAAATAGATGAAATGATATAAACGCTGGAAATACTCAGCAAGTTGAACAGAATCTATGGAGATTTAATGAGCAACCTGTGGCAGAGAGGAGCTTCTCAATAACGCTCCACCAGAATTGTAAGCACGCCAAAAGAACTGGAGAGATGTTTGAACAAGTTAAAACGTTTTATATCAAAAAGCATTTTTCTTAATCATCAGATTGTATGACAATGAGAATATTACTAAATCTTCTGAATTTTCTAATTACTTCAATCGGAACAAACCACACTAATGATCATGACAAATATGCACTTCTGCAGGTATTCAGTCTTCTTTCTTTGCAAACAAGAAATGGAAAACTACTTTCACTGGAAAACCATGCTTACTGTGCTTTTATCACACATCAATTGCAAGGTTCAGGTCACGAACGATAAAGTACCAGTAATGGGATTCTCATATTTAATGTGATACCTACACAAATATTCATTTATAACAATGCTCACTGCCAATATTCTATTTAAAATAAGGTAAGCAGCTTCTGAAGTATATGGTATATGGAAACTGGATTGAATTTTATAGGATTGCAATCTAAAGGAAAACAACATTCCAGGCCATCAGAGATAGTAAGAACTGCAGATGCTGGAGTCAGAGAATACACAGTGTGGACCTGAAGAAACGCAGCAGGCCAGGCAGCATCAGAGGAGCAGGAAAGTTGACGTTTCAGGTCGGGACCTTTCTTCAGAAATGGGGAGGGGGAACGGAGCTCAGAAATAACAGAGAGAGGAGGTGTGGGACTGAGGAAGGTGGGTAGGATGGTGATAGGTGAGTGTAGGTAGGAAGTGGTGGGGATTGGTCAGTGAGGTTGGAGGGGCAGATAGGTGGGAGAGAAGTTGGACAGGTTGTGTCAGGTTAAGGATGCGGGAATGAGAGGGAGGGTTGGGATGAGGCCGGGGTGGGGAGATTTGAAACTAGTAAAATCCACATTTAGGCCATTGGGCTATAGGCTCCCAAGGCGAAATATGAGGTGTTGTTCCTCCAATTTCCAGGTGGCGTCATTGTGACACTGGAGGCGGCCCAGGTTGGACACGTCACTCTGAGAGGGGGAGTTAAAATGGTTCGCGACCGGAAGGTGTTGTTGCTTGTCGCGAACAGAGCACAGATGCTCGACAAAACAGTCTCTGAGCCTCCGCTTGGTCTCACTGATGCAGAGGAGGCCACATCGGGAGCAATGGATACAGTATATCCACTACTCCCGATGTGGCCTCCTCTGCATCGGTGAGACCAAGCAGAGGCTTGGGGACCATTTTGTCAAGCATCTGCACTCTGTTCGTGACAAGCAATAACACCTTCTGGTCATGAACCATTTTAACTCCCACTCCCACTTCCTGGGTGACATGTCCATCCTGGGTTGCCTCCAGTGTCACAATGACATCACCCACAATACGTAGGAGCAGCACCTCATATTCCGCCTCGGGAGCCTACAGCCCAATCGCCTAAACGTGGATTTTACCAGTTTCAAAACTGCCCCACCCCAAGCCAGCCTGATCCCATGACCAACCTTCCTTCTCATCCCGCCTCCTTGACCTGACACAACCTGTCCATCTTCTCTACCACTTATCCGCCTCTCCAACCTCACTGACCAATCCCCACCACTTCCTACCTGCACTCACCTATCACCATCCCACCCACCTTCCCCAGCCCCAGCCCCACCCCTCCTCTCTCTATTTAATGCCAGGCCATCAGCATCTAATTGATTGCAGGCCAGCTGACAGTGATGAAATGAATTAAAAGATAGCAATGGTATTTTGCAAAATATAGATGAAGCCAAGCAAACAGAGTACAAAGCAAGGGCACAGGAGATCAAAAAAATTTTAAAAAGACAAAAGAAGGAATTAAATAAAGAAAATAGAGTAAAAGCAAAGATGCAAAGAGAACCAAAGCAAACTGTTGAATAATAAAGTTGGTATCAAAAGAGTGGACAAGAAAATTTTCCAGGAAACTACAATCAACTGAAATCATTCAGATCTATGAATATAAAATGAAAATCCACAGGAAAACCAGCCCAAAATGCATGAGGAAGAAATGTGTGGTATACAGGAAATGTCCGATTATGATAAGAGCACACTAATTGAATGAAGATTGAATTATTGCAAACAGGATGTAAAAACCATTCCAAATTCCTGCAAAGAGTTTTATTTTGCTTTGTAGTTTGGAAACATTAACACTAAAAATCAAACTACTTCTCTAATTCATTATAGATTTTATCTGCTGTTTGATCTCAACGATTTTCTGATCTCCGTGCTTACTATTTTAACTTTTAAATAAATAACTCCTTGTATTTCTTTGTGATCATTGATCTTACAGCTATGGTTCAATTATTTTCCACAACTTTGTTTTTACTTTGTTTCAATGCATCTGGTGTCAAAATGTCAGTTAGCATTTTTTAAAAATTAATTGTTATTTGCGGAACAATCTCAAAGGTAAGACAACTGATTGGGAAACCACAGCACTGTAGTTTTAAACACAAGTTTTGAGCCATCTTTCCACGAGGGATGGGATGGGATTGATGGAAAGGATGGGGATGGCAAAAGTGGGAAAGGGTTGGAACTGAAGAATGGGATCAGGATGCCATGAAAAGAATCACAAAGGAAGACAGGAATAACATGTGCAGGGTGGATCAGATGATGGTGTTAGTTAAACGTGCAAAATGGCAGGGGCAATTATTTGACATGTCTTAATATTTCAAAGCTATTCTTTAAAGCTAAAATTAATGAGTTAATAGATTTGAATTAAATGGTTTTAGAAAAACTGTTAGGTGTATAGGTGTATTTTTAATGAACTGTTAGCTTTGATTCTATTCGTAAAAATGATGGCAATAGTTTATACCTTCTGAGTTTCAACATAGACTAAATTAAGTAGGCGTGGCACCACACAAATTTAGACTCAAGGAAGAAGCAGTTATAATGTTGCAACGAAACTTGAATCCCGAACAAGTTCATGGAACAAGATTAGTAGCTAGGAAACCCTTTTCATTGATGAAGGATGGTAAACTTATAACAGGCAGATTTCAAGAAAATAATGTGTTTATTCCTTAAATGATGTTGAACTAATTAGCTATATATCTGCTTTTTCAACTCAGGAGAAAACAATTCCTAATTAGGCTTTCGTATTCCATGACAATAAGCAAGTTACAGGCCAGAACTGTGTCAAAATTTGTATTTCTGTTCCTAGATAGAGCCGTATAAGCTTACAGTCAAGTTTAAATTTGAGCTAAGATGCACCCAGTGTCAGAGTCAGTAGCATTTAAACTGTAGAGGAAAGATTTAGGCAGAAAAAAAATCTAACAGGTGACAGTACATAAGCAAGGATAATCACGGAGGAAAGGATGGAACCAACCCCGCCCCCCCCACCCAGTGACTGACCATGAGCATTCATTCTTCCAACAGCTGCTTACTATGACTGGATAATCTGCAAATAGCTGGCAAGATTTCCGCAACAGCAACATCCAGTCCTGGAATGTCGACCACCTGGAAGTTCAAGGGTAGCCAGCACAATGGAACACCATCACCTCCAAGACCCCTCCAATTTATATGGCATCATCAATTAACGGTTCCCAATGTTCTTTCACTACACTAAAATCCTGAACTCCCTAAATCCTTACTATTCCCAATCATTGCTAGCTGTTGAGCTTCACCACACTGACAGCATAGGTTTAAGAAGTAATTCAGCATCACCACTCCAAGGGAAGCCAGGAATGTGCAATAATTACTAGCAAAAAAACACATTATGTTGGTATCTTAGGCCCTTCATAGAACCCTAACAAAATGTGGATATTCTATTGGGCACAGAATGCATTCTGCTGAGCAGAGGTTTCCAACAAGAACTGGTTCATTTGTCTTTAAAAGGAACTATAATAGGTCTAGGTCACTGCAAAGCATTTAAACCTGCAACATGATTCTTAAGCACTGTAAGCTAATTGATTTGATTCTATTAAGACACAATAAGAAAATGCTGTATTTTCTGTCCAGCAATCTGACCTGAAAATTTCAAAGTAATAATAACTCAAATTCACCTTTTATGGTTTGAATTTTTAGGTAGTGTTAAAGTCTATATTTGTATGCACTATTAGACATTGCTTTACAACTAAACCAAGTTAATATACGACAGTTTCTCAATTAACACAATTTAAATTTTCCCTTCAAATCAAAGCCACTCATTGGCAGCCTCATTCATAAATTATTTTCTAAAGCCAGAGGATAGATGTTTCCAATGACAAGGGAAGGATCAGAAGTTATCACCAAAAAAGTATTTCTTGTTGAATTCCTATTTGCACTTATTTTTTTCCTCCAGAACAATGTTTTTTGCTTCCTGCTCCTCTGGAAAAAAAACTGGTTTTCTTCC
>NC_063332.1:109596717-109622468 GCF_021869965.1 Rhincodon typus
AGGTGTCTAGGCCCGAAACGTCAGCCTTCCTGCTCCTCTGATGCTGCTTGGCCTGCTGTGTTCATCCAGCTCTACACCTTGTTATCTCAGATTCTCCAGCATCTGCAGTTCCTACTATCTCTGGTTTTCTTCCATATTTTGATATGTGTCATTAAAGGCAAGAACTAAACCCAAAATATGCATCACACCACATTAAGATGTTACACGACAGTAGAGTACTGGGTGAGTGCTACATTTCTGTGGAGATTGTTATTTTAAGGTAATGGTTCCGAAGGGGTTAATGTTCATGCTATGGTGGCTCCACGTATTCTATCGATGTCATACAGTCTGAGGGTGGAAGAAGCACCGGCTCCCTTAGATCCTAGCAATTACACGTGATCAAATGGTATTATGTAATTAACTTTCTTGTTACGCAAGAACAGTGCCTTTTCTGTAAAAAGTCTATGCTGGTGTATCCTCCATCACTGGGTAGGCCCACACAAAACAAAGATAAAGGAGAATTGATAGCAGCAAATGACCTCAGAAGACTCTTATCCAGTATCACACGCTGCTAAAGTTGGCAAATGCCACAATATACCAGGAATGGTCATCTGGGAAAATTCCAAAGATGTTATATTTTAAATCAAATAGTAAACTAAAAAGTTGTTCTACTGGATACAAAAGATCCCAACGTAATATTTGAAGAAGAGCAGAGGCATTTTCCCAGAGTCCTAATCAATATTTATCCCTCAACCAAAATCATCAAAATAAACTGTTATCAAAATGTTACCTGATGAATAGGATCATGGATAACAATCATTTCCAGAGCAACCATAAACACTGAAAGCTATGGAGAAAGGAAGAGAGTGTGCACTACTCTGCCCACTACCAGTTCTTACATGAAGGCAGGCAGGGCATAAAGAATGCCTACCCACATTTGGTCCAGTGTACTGTCAGCAGATGACTGACATTTATTCTCCAACACATTTCCCGTGATTTGTGGCAAAGCATAGCAATGCTGGGTGGGGAAATTTTTTCCATACTGGCAATATGCCCCAATTCCATGGAAGTATAAAATCTGGGCCAGTATGTATGTTTTTTCCGAATTGGTGCTCCAAGGGAAAAGGGTGGATTAGTGTTGTTCTTTAAATCATTTTAGGCCTCTGCTCACTGCTACAGTTTTTGGAAAAGGCTAAGTGATAGCAGGTTAGATTGTAAATTATAGTCAAGCAGACGTATCAAACGTACCGCTGTTAACATATCCAAGTAGTGCTGAGACAGGTCATGAGCCCAGTTATCCGGGTACGGGACTATGCTTCTCAGTTCCAGTCAGAACCTCTCTAAAGAATCTTCTAGAAATCTTCATTATCCTTGAACAGACTTCATGCTACCGGTGTATTGTTGCACACCACAATGAAATGCCATTGAATGTTATGAGAAAAATAGCCACAACATAAAAAGATAAAGCACTCAGAGAAATGTGAAAAAACAATAAAATCTTAAATAAATAAAATTTTAAAAAATCAAACATTTTACAGCCCACCCTAAGGGCACATACTTTCCATTCCCTTTGAAATTTTTGTTCATTTCTGTAAGCCAGTATTTGAAGGCACAACCTCATAATGCCTTGGTCTTAAGTCTAAACATGACATCAGGTTATAATCCAACAGATTTATTTGAAATCGTAAGCTTTTGAAGAGCTGCCTCTTTGTCAGGTGAAGTGTGGAGAGTACACAGGCAAGAATTTATAGCAAAAAGATCAAACGATCATACAAATGGTATAAGTGGAGTGTCAACAGGCTGATGAATAGGTCTCTGCAGGTGATCAAGAGTGCCAGATGGTGTGAGTAAAGTGTCAACAGCTGAACAACAAGTGAAGGGATGTCCTATAATCCAATTAATAGAGGCAGAGAGGTAATTACAAAAATTAAAAATAAGGTGGTGCTGGAGACAAACCAAATGTCTGGAATAACATGATAGTTATAAGAATCTCATGCCAAAGGTCTAACCAAAGTAACAAATAATCCAAAACTGAACAAACTAATTAAGGTACAGAGATCATAACAAGTTATTAGGGTGATGGTGTCAAAACAGGACAGTAAGGAAGATTTTACAGATACAGAACAGTATGGTGGGGTTACATGTAGCGCAACATGAACCCAAAATCATGGTTGAGGCCACCTTCATGGGTACGGAACTTGGCTATTAGTTTCTGCTCGGTGATTCTGCGTTGTTGTGTAACATGAAGGCTGCGTTGGAGGACACCTAACGAAGATTGGAGGCTGAATATCCTCAACCGCTGAAGTGTTTCCCAAGTGGGAGGGAACATTCCTGTCTGGCAACAATCCGCGCAACAATCACCAGACACTTTTGTTTACCTGCAGATACTTATTATTCAACCTGTCGATATTCCACTCACATCATTCGTATGATCTTTTGATCTCTCTGCTATAAATTCTGTGCCTATGTGCCTCTCTACACTTTACCTGATGAAGGGGCAGCACTTTGAAAGCTTGTGATTTCAAATAAAGCATTGGACTATAACTTGATGTCATGTGACTTCTGACCTTGTCCACCCCAGCCTAACACCGGCACCTCTACATCAAGTCTAAACTATTAGAAAAACCAGAGAAAGGAGACATGCTCCTATTATCTTGAGCCTTTCTTGAATCATTTATGAGGCTAACTTCATAGAAACTCTTGTGGCTGCAACACTTACATGTGCCATGTAGAAAAACAGGAGCAGCATCTCAGCAGACCTTTTCTAGAATAAAGTTTCTGACCCAAATTTCTGCCTCCTTTGTGTCCAACAAATGGATACAAAATTTTAACAACTTACCGTACAACTCACTCTTTTGAAGTCTACTCACATAAAATCAAAGACCATTTTTCTCTCTGTCTCAGTTTTATGAAACTGCCAAACATTTAAAACATCTCAAAGACAACGACTGGTCAAGCTAACCTCTTTCAAATTCATCTCTGAGGAAGAAACTAATAGCTACGTAGATGAATATAAGGGATATTTCTCAGCAGAGCAACACTAACTTCACATTTAACACTTGGAGACAATAAGGTCTGCAGATGCTGGAAGCCAGAGTCTATAAGTGTGAGGCTGGAAAAGCACAACAGGTCAGACAGCATCCGAGGAACAGGTAAGTCACCGATTCAGGCTGAAACGCTTTGTCAGTCTTGGTGAAGGGTTTCAGCCCAAAGTGTTGACTTACCTGCTCCCTAGATGCTGTCTGACCTGCTGCACTTTTCCAGCCTCACACCTATAGACTCACATTTAACACATGTTCACATATTAAAAATACTTCTTTGATTCATTCTAGCAACCCAGGTACATTTTTGTTCCTGTAGAGAAAATATACAGAGTGTCACGATAATGGAAATTGATTTTGTAAGGTTCAAAAAAAGGAAAGAAGGAAGCAACTAACATCAATATCAATGAAAGATTATTGTATTGGTTACATCTACTTCAAGCTATTTGTTATTCAGCAGAATAGAAGATTTTGTTGCTTGTTATGCATGATGCTTTTAAGAATTGAGCTACCATGTAACGAGGTATAAACAATAGAACCATTCTGCTGATGTGCATGCAAGCAAATGGAATCGGACAGTATCTGCAAGACCAACATAAATCTGTTCCTTCTGAAAGTGCAAGCATGCACATTTGTTTTATGTACTTTTTATTATGTGCATACAAGGCAATTATGGTAGTTGAGTTTTCTTTATGGTTTCTGATATCGTATGAGGATGAATATAAGTCAATTTATAAAATTAGATTGTAAGAAATATAAATTGTGAACTTGTCTCTGAGGAGGAAGTATTAGGCGGATTGGCCTTGCTAAATTACCCATAATATTCAGGATGTGTGGGTTAGGTGCATTAGTCATGGGAAATGCAGGGTCACAGGGATAGGGTGAAGGGAGGCTTTGGGTGGGATGCTCTTCGGAGGTTGATGTGGGCCTGTTTCCACACGGTAGAGATTCTAGGTATTCATTGGTAAGGTTGCCTCTTACATCCCTACCAGCTCAGATAATGATACACCTGTCCTGGAGCTGAGAGGTCTGACATCCAACCACCACTGCCATTTTCCTTTGTGCCAAAGATGACTCTAACCAGTGGAGGGTTTTACACCAATTTCTCCTAAAATCTAATTTTGTTGCAGCTTCTTGAAGCTGCACTTGGCTCATATGTGGCCTTGATGTTGAGGGCAGTAACTCTCACCTCATAAAATTATATACAAAAGAGGCCTTTCAACCCATCAAATCTGCACTCTAAATCTACAACAGTCCCTACTTCCAGCAATTGGCATATAGCCTTAAATGTTATGACATTTCAAGTACTCATCCAAGTAAAGGTTATGAGATTTCCTGCTTCAGCTACCTCCCAGGCTGTACATTCCTGATTTCCACCATCCTCTGGGTCAAAAGATTTTTCCTTAAGTCCCCTCTAAACGTCTTCCTTGCACCTTAAAATTATGCCTCCTTGTAATTGTTCTTTCATCTAAAGGAAACTGTAGCTTTCTATCCAACCAATCTATTGTCCTCATAATCATATACACATCAATCAAGACCTCTCTCAATCTTCTTTGCTCCATAGAAAACAACCTGAGTTTATACAGCCTCTCTTCATAGCTAAACAGCCCCATCCCATTCAACATCCTGGTGAATCACCTCTGCACCTCTTCCAGTCCAATCACATACTTCCTATAGTGTGGTGACCAGAACTCAACACACAGTACTTCAGCTGTGGCCTAACCAAAGTCCTGCACAAATCGAACATAACCTCCCTGCCTTCCTTCAATATTGGCAGTCACTGTGCATCCCAGCATCCTACCTCCAAACTCCATGATTAAGTTCCTCAGCCTACCTCCTTCAGCACTGACCCCCAAATAAATCCTCTTGATTTTTGATGGACAGATCCACAGATTGACCATTACTCAAGCTTTGGAGTGAATTAGCCAAACAGTCTCAAATCAGACCCCTGACTGATATCTCCACAACTGTGTTCCTACAAATCCCTGGACTTATTGCACTGGTTCAATAGGACTGGCTGTGGTCCACTCCCCAGAATTCAAAGGTACAAACTCCCTGACTATGACTGGCTTGACCTCTCCAAAGTCCTTGGACTGAAATCAGAGGCTGGCTTTGACTCACTGTGCCATGGTTTAGGTACATCTGATGCATTCCTCATTGAACCAGGGTTAATATCCCAGCTTGTTGGTAATGGTAGAATGGGGAATATACTGGATTATGAATTACACAATGTGTTTGAATACAATTCACCTGTGGCTGATGGTTGGCCTACAGCAACTCATGGATGTACAGTTTTGAGTTGCTAGATCTGTTCAAAATCTTCCCCATTTAACTTAAAGGTAGCGCCATATAACACAATGGAGGATGACGATCATCACTGGAATCCTAATGAGGGTCATTGATCTAAAATCTGCTTGACTTAGAGAATTTCCAACATTATCTATCTTTAATTTAGATTTACAGAATTCACACAATTTTGCCTTCATAAAATGTGCAATGAACCAACAAGAGAGCAAACCATACTTGATCTCATCCTTACCAATCTGCCAGCTGTAGATATATCTGTCCATGACAGTATCGGTAAGAGTAACCACTGCACAGTCCTTGCGGAGACGAAGACCCGCCTTCACAGTGAAAATAACCTCCATTGTGTTGCGTGGCACTATCACTGTGCTAAATGGGACAGACTTTGAACAGGTCTAGCAACTCAAGACTGGGCATTCATGAAGCGCTGTGGGCCATCAACAGCAACAGAACTGTACTCCAGCACAATCTGTAACCTCACAGCCCAGCATATCCCTCACTCAACCATTACCATCAAGCCAGGGCATAAACCCTGGTTCAATGGGAAGTGCAGGAGGGCATGCCAGGAACAGCACCATGCGTACCTGAAGATGACGTGTAAACCTGGTGAAGCCACCGAGGACTACTTGCATGCCAAACAACATAAGCAGCAAATGATAGGGAGACCTAAGCAATCCATTAACCAGTGGATCAGATCTAAGCTCTGCAGTCCTGCCACATCCAGTCATGAATGGTGGTGAATGATTAAACAACTCACCAGAGGAGGAGCTCCAAAAATATCCCCAAGCTCAATGCTGGAAGAGCCCAGTATATCAGTGCAAAAGATAAGGTTGAAGCTTTTGCAGCAATCTTCAGCCAATAGTGCTGAGTAGATGTTCCATCTCGGCCTCCTCCAGTAGTCCCCAGCATTACAGATACCAGTCTTCAGCCAATTCAATCCATTCCATGCGATATCAAGAAAAGGTTGGAGACAGTGGATGCTGCAAAGGCTATGGGCCCTGACAACATTCCGGCTTTGGTACTGAAGACTTGTGCTCCAGAACTTGCCGCTCCCCTAGCCAAGCTGTTCCAGTACAGTTACAACACTGGCATCTACCCGAATATGTGGAAAATTGCCCAAGCATGTCCTGTACATGAAAAGCAGAATAGATCCAACCCAGTCAATTACCACTCTATCAGTCTACTGTCGATAATCAGTTGCCTGAGAAGTACATGAACTTCACATTGTCCCCAGTTTGTAGAGACTTACTGCCGCCCCAAGGTTGCTTATTTGACTGAAGACTTCCTTATTACCCAAGGACCTGATAATGTCTGGTATGTTCATCAGTTTTGATTTGCTGAACAACCTGGACATTGTATGTATTCAAAGTGGGTGAAGTTTGTGCACAGCCACTCATTTGTTCGAAGAAGCCGCTCTCAGGAAGATGGCGGTAGAATAAGATGCTCCAGCCAGAGCTCCGCTGCTCTGTGCATTCCTTTTTTTTTGTCTTTTTGTTCCTCCTTTTCTGCATTTTATTTTCAATTTTTGACTTGGACTTACCTGGAGGGGAATCGAGGAGCTGGCAAGCCCCAGAGGTGAATCCTGGAGTAGAACCAGCACGGGGAGGCAATCCTGGAGCAGAGGCCGGCGCGGGGGAAGCGAGCCCCGGAGCGGAGGCCGGCGCGGGGGAAGCGAGCCCCGGAGCGGAGGCCGGCGCGGGGGAAGCAACTGTAATGTCTACTTTTCAACTATGTCATATTTTTAATTTATACTCTGAATCACTACAAAGTAATGCAACTACTTTTCTTTTTTATTCCTCTTTGTATCTAAAATTTGTACCTAGTGTTATGGAGGGGGAATGGCCAAAACCCTCTGATATTTAAACTGACTCAAGCCCCAATCTGCTATTATAGAAAGAACATAGAACATAGAACCATACAGCACAGTACAGGCCCTTCGACCCACGATGTTGTGCCGAACTTTTACCCTAAACCTAAGGTCTATCTAACCTCCACCCCTACCTTATACTATCATCCATATGCCTATCTAATAGCCGCTTAAATGCCCCGAATGCCCCGAACTCCACTATCCGCTCCGGCAATGCATTCCACGCCCCTACCACTCTCCGAGTAAAGAACCTACCTCTGACGTTTCCCCTATATCTACCTCCACTCACTTTAAAACTATGCGCCCTCGCAACAGCTACCTCCACCCTAGGAAAAAGTCTCTGGATGTCCACTCTATCTATACCTCTAATCAGTGGAGGTTGTCTTCTAATAGTTACCCCCGAAACACCCAGAGAAGTTCGCCTTTCCCCTTGTAATCTGTTAAATTAGTGGTTAAAGGAAAGGAAATCCCTGATCCACTTTATACACAACAACTTATTTATTTAACCTTAACAATGAACAAATTAAAAGAGACACTAACAAATCGAACAATTTCCCCCTTTATACTAACTACTCCCTAACTAAACTAAATTCTACTGGAATACTATTCAAATAAACACAAGTCCCACTTAATAAATCCAATTAATGAGAAAACAATGAATTATAACTTAATCTCTCCAGGTTTGCACAGACCGTCTGCTGGAACATTCTGTCTTCTCCGGTCTCTTTACAAACGCCTTTCTTCCGCTAATTTTGCTGTCAGGAATGTTTTATCTCTATAATTTCTTCAATGAGGAATTTGAGCTAAAATACCATGGTACCTTTGAATAATTAGATGGGCTTTCTCTGAGAGCTAAATGGTGCTAACTCTGGCAGGTGGCAGATGACTCTCCCCTGCACTCGTCTTATATAGCCATCATGACACAATCAAATTCTTATAGTATGATTGTTTTCAGGTTGTCAACACCATCAGATTTAAATTCAATTGGCTTTCTATATCTTGGTGCTTGGTTTAAATTAATTGGCCAAATTCAAACTTGTTGTCCTGGAAAAAATGCTTCCATTCAGGCACTCTCTGTGCACCTGGATTTATAAACGTCCAAGCACAGACAAAGCACAAGCTATTAAAGGGACCATGGCATTCTTTTCCCCACAATCATTTTTACCAACTAATTCTAACTTCCTGCTTTTCAATATCATGAAAACTCTAACAACTTCCTAACACTAGAGACAGCAAGGACTGCAGGTGCTGGAAGCAATACACCCCCAACCTGTCTACCTTCTGATTCACCTATCTGCTCCACCCTTCCCACCTACCAACCACAATAACCCTCTACCTGCAACCGCCTATCTCCATCCCAACTACACTCCTCCCAGCCCATATGATTGCACTAGTGCAACATGTGCCACAATGGCAGCAGCAAAAGGGATGTACATTTTAGCTTTGGATTTGTTTTCCTTCCACATGTTAAACAAGTAGGAAAGCTTTACCTGTCCCTTTTACATCACTATCCAGTCCATTGGCAGTGTGGATTCATGGTTTGGGGGACATTAAAGTATTCTGTTCAACAAAACTGGCTTTGTTCTTCTGTATTCTCAGCCAAAGAAGACTTCACTATTCAGCCAGTAGACAATGGCTTCAAATCAGGATTTTTGTCCTTCTTGGTTAACGAGTCCAACCTGCACAGAACTTACTAGCCTTTTACTCTTTATACATCTATAAGTCTCACAAAGTCATAAATATATTCCCAGTCACAAGGAGGAGAAATAGCAGGTATTGGACCAGAAACCAACTGCGGAAAATTCAGAAACATTTGGGATCTTCCTAATGTCAAAAGTTTGAAGTCTGGTCCATAGTTTCACAGTGGTAAGCTAGGGCATATTGAAGCCTCTTTTTTTTTGCCCTATTGCAAATCTGCAGCGATCAGGGGACCAGAGTTGCAACTATATACAATTCTATAGAAGGAATCTCTCTCCAAACTGATGGCTCACCAGTTGTGGCCAGTCTTCATTCGTAACCTGTTATAAGGCTTCAGCCAGCACTTCCAGCTTGAGCTCCCTTTGTAATCCATTCTAGTTTCAGAAGTACTCCCTGGTTGAGCCTCAAAAGCTCTGGGCCCTTTGACTGGTCCTCCTGCCTCAAGATCTGCCTTTCTTCAATGGCAGACACAGAGAAAGCCTCTTATTTTGCTGCCTCCCATAAGACATTGATGCAAGGAAAAAGTTTAAAATTAATTAATGGGATTTATCAAAACAGAGACAAAAATTATGAAAGCATCAAAAAGATAGGGCAGCACTGTGGCTCAGTGGTTAGCACTGCTGCCTCACAGCGACAGGAACCCAGATTCGATTCCACCCTTGGGCAACTGTCTGCGTGGAGTTTGCACATATCCCAGTGTCTGCATGAGTTTCCTCTGGGTGCTCAGGTTTCCTCCCACAATCCAAAGATGTGCAGGTTAGGTGGATTCGCTATGATAAATTGCCCATAGTGTCCAGGGATGTGTCTGGGTGGGATGCCTGAGGTTTGGTGTAGACTTGTTGGGCCGAAGGGCCTGTTTCCACATGTAGGGATTCTATGATTCCTCACAGTTTAAAGGCTTTCCCTAAGACTAAAAGAGAAATGACATCATGACAAGAACAAGGCATGGAAACATGAAACATAAAAACATAGAAGACAGGAAGAGGAGCAAGGGTAGGCCTTGCTCTATAGACCTATATCTACGTCCTTCTTGAAAACACACACTGTTTTGGCCTTCTATTACTTTCTTTGGTAGTGAATTCTACAGGTTCACCACTCTCTAGGTGAAGAGAATTCTCCTCATCTCAGCCCTCAAATGTTTACCCCTTATCCTTAAAATATGACACCGGTTCTGCACTCCCCCACCAACAGGAACATCCTTCCTGCATCTAAAGTTCTGTTAGAATTTTATTGGGTTTATGTTAGACCTCCTTACTCTTCTAAACTTCATTGGATGTTAAAATAACTGACACAATTTCTCTTCATACATCAGTCCTGCCATCCCAGGAATTAATTTAGCAAATCTTTGCTGCATTCCCTCTATAGCAAGAGCATCCTTCCTCATATAAAGAGACCCAAAACTGCACACAATATTCTAGGTGTGACCTTACCAATGCTGCATACTTGCAGCAAGGTATCTCTGCTCCTAAACTTGAATCCTCTTGCTAAGAAGGCCAACATACAATTATCTTTCTTTACTGCCTGCTGCACTTGCAGGCTCAATTTCAGCAACTAAGGCATGAGGATATCCTGGTCTCATTGAACATTCCCCTGTCTCAATTTACAGTCATTCAAATAATCATCTGACTTCCTATTTTTGCTACACATTTATCCTGACTGTTATCCTTATTATACTGCATCTGCTATGCATTTGTTCACTCATTCAGCCTGACCAAATCACACTACAACAATTCTGCATCCTCCTCACAGCTAAACCTTCCACCCAGCTTTGTGCTATCTGCAAATGTTGAGATATTACATTTAGTTCCTTCATTTAAGTTATTAACATATTATCAATCCCTACAGTATCCTACTAGTCACTGCCTGTCATTCAGAAAAAGACCCATTTATTCCTACTCATTGGTTCCTGTCTGTTAACCAATTTTCTATTCATCTCATTACACGACCAGTAAGCCCATGCACTTTAATTTTACAAAGTTCTCTCTTATGTGGCACTTTATTGAAAGCCTTCTTTCCCGGTCCCTCCAATCAACTCTACTCATTACATCCTCGAAGAATTTCAGTTGATTTGTCAAGCATAATTACCCTTTTGTAATCATATGCTAGCTGTGTCTGCCAGTTTTTCTAAGTGCTCTGCTTTAAAATTCTTGATAAACGACTCTAGCATCCTCCCCACTACTGATGTCAGACTCTATAATTCCCTGTTTCTTCTCAACCTTTCTTAAAATAGTGGGGTTACAGTAACTACCCCAACTTGTAGAACCTGGTCCACAGTAAGGTTTTGGAGTAGATTTGTAGCTCGGGTTGTTGGCGTTGTGGTTGGTTGGCTCACTGAGCTGGTTTGTTGTTCTGCAGACGTTTCATTGCCCTGCTGGGTAAAATCATCAGTGCAACTGTTCCACAGTCTAAAGAATCTTCAAAGTTGACTACCAATGCAATGACTATTTCCGGGGCCACTCCTCAAGTATTCTAGGACTTAAACTGAACGTGTTTTATGAGTAAGCAATAGCAATCACTGTCAACATGTGATTGGGTAGAAAGGTGTCACCATCCTCATTTTCTGACTGGCCTGCATGGAATAAAGTGGCAGAGGAAAACCACTTGGTAGCTGAAAGGTCTTGTCTTAAATGTCATTTATTGTATCATAGCCACGAAGTGCAAGTTATATAAGGAAGATATTCGTTGTTACTAAGACAGCTGGAAGTCCGAAGATAATATGTCTGTCCCCTTTGATTCTAAGACATTCTCCTTTCCCTACTCAAGTCCTTATAACATCATCAGATTGGATGGAGATAATGTAGTTTTCAGCGTTAATCCTTTCAGCTTATTAAATATCTCTTTCCCAAACTTTACCCAAAATTAACTTTTATGCATTCATGTAAATAATTACATTTGCCACTACTCCATCTCTCCCTAAGTCTCCTCACCAAATTCAGGTGGTCTTGAAATTTCACTATTCTTCTAGAATGCATTTTTTCTGATATGGAAGGTTGGTAGGTCCTTAGTTTGAGGATGGTTGACCTTGATTCTGTTATAACCCCTCTGAGATATATAAAGTGTATTTTCATTGGAGGATTTCTTATCTCTTGGATCTTCATTCTTGTAAATCAAACAACTGGTCCATTACTTTGAGTGGAGAACGATTAATCTACTTAATTTCTGTGGAAAGGAAGGCTTTGATGATGACGTAAGTAATTGCCTCATAACGTCATTTGGGGGAGCCTTGAATCTAATTTATTGCCTTCATGGAAGATGGCTTCCAAGGTAGTCTCTCTTTTGCAGTAACCTGCATTTGTTAATCTGTTGGTTTCTTCTTGACCATGTCCTGAATGGGTGGATGTTGATAGTCCCAGCTCAGTGGTGGCTTTTGTGGAGAGTTCTCCACCCCATCTTCAATCTATGCAAGCAAAGTTTTATTTGCCTGCAAATCTATGATAAAATATGTAGATCCTGTACTTCAACTTGTTGATTAGGTTGGATGATTGGATTGGCCCCCTATGGTTGCTTTACGAGAGAACCCAACAAGTTCACTTCCTCAGTCATGTTATTTGAGGATTGCTTCTTCACTAGCATGATCTCTGTCACTTGCAATAATGATTACGCCTTGGAAAATTAAGAATTGAAATGTTACTCCTGAACGTTTGTCATCGTATCATCTGACATTAAATACGAATCTGCCATATGATTTTATCACCAGGCTGTGTTGGTCTCTAAGGAACCTCAGTTAAATATGCATCAGTGAGTTCAAATGGGTCATACTGCCCATTAGCTTTTTCATAATTTGCATCTTCTTAGATCTTTGATTTTGTCATCTAAATTTTCTTCAGCAAAGATAGGAATAGAAAAATTTCCATCAATCATGTATCATTCCAGATTTCCTGTTGACTATATGAAATAATTCTTTTATGTCAACATAGGTAATCTCAATGGATTCTGTCTTCTATTAGGGTTTCACCATGAGTCAAGGAAGCCCACTGAAGTTTTCTACAAAAAAAACCTAAAAAAACTGCGGATTCCGGAAACCTGAAACAAAAACAGAAACTGTTAGAAAATCTCAGCAAGTCCGGCAGCATCTGTGGAGAGAAATTAATGTTAACGTTTCAGGTCCAGTGACCTTTCTTCAGAAGTCTTGAACAGGTTGTCCCTTGGCTGGTTATTCAACAACCGTTTGCTCAATAACTAACATTTCCTTGACTAGTACTTCCATACCTGGCTGCACCCTGACTACTCGTTGCCTAACTGATATCTCTTTGAGTGGTCTTGGCATAACTGGCCATATATCAGCCTGCTTAGTCTCAGTTGAACTCCTTCCACAACTTCTTAGACATTATGGTCAAGACTCCACTCATGCTTAAGAGTGAAAATTCTTGACTTTGGAGAACAAATACATTGTACTCTCTGATCACCCCTTATATTGCTGACTTGTTTGTTGTATACCTTTAATTTTGAGATCTATACCTCCTGGACCATGCAGATTCACTGTTGTATGTGGTAATTGTTGTCTCCTTACTCTGGTATATGATCTGATAACATAGCAACAGCCATCTCAGTATTACGCTTAGTTAACAAAAAGTCCATGATAAATTGCTTCTTGTAAAAAAAAAACAGTTGGATCACCAAGTTCCCTTAGAATTATATTGGATGTCTCTTCAATTTTCCAGTTGCTCTACCTCATCAACAGTTTTGTCTGAGTAGCTACTCAATATCCTGCTACTCTGCAAATGTGGTCTGCTTCTTCTCACCTTCTGGAAGTGACCTATCATGTTATAGATATGGCATTCCTTTTTAATAGCTGGGCACTGCTTATGCCTGTAAGATATCCTTGTTCCACAGCTTTGGCATGGACTCTTAGTATACGCTATTTGGCCTACTCTTTTGGTGACATGTTACATGTGTCTTTATGGTTTTAAAACCTTATAATTTGAATGAATTCTGTTGCTCTTCTGCAATAGGTTGATCTTCTCATATCACAAGTGATGGGTATTTGTTCTGAGATATAACTAATTGCCAAAAGATGAGAGAACTTCGTCAAAATTATCTTTGCTTTCTTAGCCTTGGCAATCTATTATAGTAGCTATTGTCCTATTTGAATACAAAAATGTGTTTACTTGTTCAGTTTCAAGCTTAGAAACAGTTCCACATCTTAAGAATTGTTTTCTCCAAGGTGTCCAATTCTATATTCAATGAAATTAAACCTTCATGGCAATATCATTTCTGCTGCTATATCTTCCTACAATAATTGTTTAGTCTTCCTTTCCTAAAACTTTTCAATTCTGCAGCGACTCAATTTTGCTTTATTCTTAATTAAAACCAAGAACTACAGTTGAACTGATTCAAATAAAGGGTCATTGGACCTGAAAAATTGACTCTGGCTTCTCTCCACAGTTGCTGAGTTTCTCTAAGCAATTTCTGTTTTTTGTTTCTGTTTTGTCTTGTTTCAAGTGCTTCTGATCCTGCAGTATATCAATGCTGCTTTGTTTTCTTTGCCTCAAAAGACTTCCAAATCCTCTATTTAGCAATGCTTTCTTCTATTTTCTTTGTCTTAAAGGTTTTTAACTGAGTACAGCAATGCTGTTGTCCTGTATTATTCACAGGAGGGTTTTCCCACACTTCGGTGGCCAAACTGGAGGTTTCTTCCCTTCTGTGGTCAACATTAGATTCAGATTGTGGGAAACCTCAAAGTAGAGGTATCTGCCTTTCACTAGCAAAATGGACAATTTGTGATATTTTTACAATCTAATAAATAATGCCCATCCTTTATCACCAACTTTATCAAACGGATGCTGCTGTCTGCGGCCTTTAAAATATTAGCTTAACAGCTTGCCCTGATGAAAGACGCTGCCCATTATGCTTCTAATAATCCATTTTGCCTTACAATAATAATTGATCCCTGTTTGCTTTAATGACTTTTCTGATTGAATCCCAGTTTCTGTGACCTAATTTTTGTCACCTAAACGGCAAATTCATTTATCAATCTCTTACTCTTATTGCAATCTCAGTCATCCGTTACTTTCTTCTCCTGTCAGAGTTTGTCTTCTAAGACTTCTAAATTACCCCTTTATCATAGTACAGCTCAGAGTTGTAAGTGCTTCTTTTTTCACTTCTAGTCTTCTCAACCTCAAGTGCTATTGTTTTTAAGTTTCCCATTGCCTAACAGAGATTTTCACTTTAGTAACGTAACCTCCAATATCTGTTCACTTTCTGTGGCTGAAGCTCTAATCGAGCCTGCTCCTACAGTTGACAGGTAGCCAATGCTCGATGTGCAGTGTGCCAGGTCCATCTAGCTTCTAGCTCACAATTGCTTCCACACTTCTCTTACCATGTCTACCATGTATTCTCCCTCCAATAACATTCAAGAAAACAATATACTAAGCAGCCCATCTGTTTGGCACCTCTTCCAACATCTTAAACTTTCACCCTCTCCACACTGTAGCACCGTATGTACCATCTACACCCTCCAATGTCACAGATCACTAAGGTTCTTCAACACCATTTTCTAAACACTCACATTTCAGCATCCAGAAGAATAAGAGTGGCATGGGAACATCACCATTTTAATCTTCCCTCCCAATCATATAGCATCCTAACTTGGAATTATATTGCCATTCCTTCATTATTACAGGGTCAAAATTCAGGAACTCCCTTCCTAACAGCACTGTAGGTGCACTTACACCAGATGGGCTACAACTATTTAAGATGGCAGCTCACCACCAACTTTTCTAGGTGTAATTAAGCATTAGCAATATGTTCTGGGTATACTATTGAGCTTTGAAAGAGTTAATACCCAACAATGTATAATTAGCACCTCCCACAGTGTGAGAGAGTAAATGACTTGAGGGAATTTGTTCATGGCTTCACCAGCATAGGACACAGTTGGAGCTATACATTAATTCTTTAATAAATAATAAACTGGTTGCTCTTTAAGCATACCAATGACTCAGTAATCTCATCCAAAGCTAGACTAACCAGCATGCAATAATGGTCTTGCCCATAATGCTCACATCTGATAAATTAATAAAACATTGGGTGCACTGCTACTCTACAGTGCAAGGTATGAAGAAACCGGGAAAATTGGCCCTATTTATTCCACTCTCTTAACATTCATTTGTGATGCAGAGTAAGCTGAAACTGTCCTTTTGGTAATTTTCCAGTTTGAAGTTGGTGTAAAACAGTTTTCAATTTTACAAAGTCTTCAAGAAAGTGGTAACAAAACTACATTCCATAAAGGAACGTGTTATATTGGGTGGAATCTTAAAGTGGTCTGACTGACACTTTTTTTTTCAGATTTAGGTTTTATTGTCACCCGTAGCCAAGTACATGGTACAAGAAAACAATAAAATGTGTACAATATTGCCACACACGGCACCATCTTACAGAAATGGAAAAATAAAGAAATAAGTTAAAAAATTCAACTCTACAGTTAAAATGTCAAACGTTACAGTCTATTCTTAAGTCATGGGCCTGCACATGCTCCAGGCTGGGCTTCCCCAAGAAGGCTCACTTTCCCCTGAGTTGAGCGTGCTTTCATTCATGCTGGGCTTAGGCAGCCCGGGCACGCCAGGCTTTGCCGCCACTCGCAAGACTTCGGTCCCGCCCTCCACATCGCTGCAGCCATCATCCCTCATGGCCGACTGCCCCTGCCACCACCTTTGCTGCCACCATCATTCACCACTGATCACCATCTGGGCTCGCACTGGGCCCCAGCGACTGCCGTGCTCAGTTGCCACCGCTGTCTCCACAGCCTTCAAAAGGTAAGTAAGAAATATTAAAAACCCACCGCTGCCATCTTGTATGCAGAGATGACTAGGGCAAGATGCGTGGCAGAACCTGCAACAAGTGCAGCGAGACTCATCTCCAACTCAAGATCATCTTGCTCCATCTTTTATGCTTTACACAAACCATGTGACAAGATATTCATTAGGCAGTGTGAGATGCCAACTGACGGTTATTATTCCTTGTTAAATGCCTTGTTAACGCTTCAACTCACCTCACTAATAGTTAGATTCTACCAAAATCACTGAATTCACCAAAGGAGCCAGACTTCAGGTAAACTCGGCAAGGAAACCAGAGTGTGTACTTGGCAGAGTGAGGTTACCGCTTGCTCCAAACGACCTTCATGGTCAACACTGGGCACCAACATTTACGGCATGATCCATGGGCACCAAACAAATGCAATCCTCCTCCATGGACACCAGAACTAGCCAACTCATCATGACCATCCTGGCATTTCTACTATGCACTGTCTCTGTGCTCATAAAGCACAGACTTGCATTGCAGTGTACACCAGCAACAGGCTGCAACAGGAATAATTTCTGCACAGGTACAGGCATTGAGCTCAAAGACTGGACCAGACTGTATACTGGGGCTGCTCACTTGCGGTCTTAGCACTCGCTCTTAGTACCTATCTGCATGCTCACAGCATCCTTTACACTGCCATGCTGTGTCAATTGTTGTAGTCAAACAACCAGGCAGCTTGTATTGCTGCTAAGCAGTTCATTGGGTGCATGTCTTGCTGTACAGCAGTGTGCTATATCAATCACATACCCACCAAGATCTTACACAGCAAACACACTGCATGTGCAGCTAGCAGGCAGCCATGCATCCAACTTTTAGGGGAGTAATAGAAGGGTATAATGCAGAAAGGGAGGGGTCATACAATTCAGGAACACCCTGGCTTCAAAGTTGAGGGGCAACATATGATCACACCGGGTATGGTGACCTCTTATGCTAGGATCTGCAACAGGAAGGGTAGGTTGAATACAAATGGATGGGTGGGGATGATGGCGAAGTGTGAAATCTGTGGAATTAACAGCATGGGCTACTGGTAGGAATGCAGATATCTTGGGGCTCACGGACAAGGTCAGGATAAGGCTGGAAGAGGAGCACTCACTATCTCATTCCATTGCACTGGAAATCAAAAAAGTGTATAATGGGAAAGAAACTGGTTGTAAGCAGAGTGGATGGGTATGTGACTTAAGCTGTGGGAGAGTGGCTGCGGTGAGTTGTCCCAAGTACAGTATGAAGCAGAACTTGAAGGTGATAGAGGCAAACTTACTTAGATAGGGCAAGAAACCTTGCTAGGCCTTGTAGCAAGAAACTCTCCGAAACCTCAACACAACTTCGATTTAGCAAAAGTAACTAAGATTCAGCCCATTGTAGACTATGCTTCTGGCACTTTCAAAATACATAATGATCTAATTATCGTTCCACTCCTAAGTTGGATTACACCACTCATTTGTGCCTGTGACATACAGGATTCATTGACTTGCTTACTTAATAGACATTTTTGCCACTCAGTAATTCAATCCTTCATATCTGTAGGCAGTACAGATACACAGCATGAACTCACACCAATATAAGCTGTGGCACTATACGATATAATTTGATATAATTGTTTGCATGTTAATGATGTGGTTGATTCTTTGGGTTTTCCAACCATCCTTGTGGTCTCAATGCCAAGATGAGAAGTATGTATTGCTTATTACAACCACAAAATGGCAGAAAGATCCTTATCTTCAAAGACTTGATATTGCCATCAAAGACCCTTGGTCTCTCTGCAACTCTTGGACACATACGGTATGCACAATCATCCTTCCTTTCTTCTGGAAACAAAATTATTTCCCAAACCATTGACACACACCACAAAATACTCCCACCCTGCTTCAGAGCATGGAAAATTTTCACCACGTGTAACATCTTGCAGCAGAAGACAATTATAAGCAACAACTGGCTGAGAGTATTAGTTAAATGAAGGCCATCAACATATGGAAGATGTTAGCATATGGAAAATGTTAAGCAAGGAATCATGGCAAATTCTTAATGAAAAGTTTGATTATACCCTTAACCCTACAGCTAGATGTCACCCCTTTTGTTTTAACGTTATATCAAGATTACCGAGGTGATTGAGCTTTTCTCAAAATTCTTGTGTGCATTATTGAGTAATTTATATTCCAAATAATTGTATAGTTTATAACTTAATTATTCTTAGTTAGTTTAATTGTGCAAAATCATCTTTGGCATTATCAATTGCCAGACCAACAGTGAGATGTACTTAGAAACGAACTTGCTAAAGTATAGATTAAATGCATTGTGATCAAAACTGTAGGGAACATTCCAATTCAAGCTTTTCATGGAAGAAATGAACAAAAAAGTACATTTTTAAGGCATAAAATAAATATGGGGGCATAATTCTAAGAATAAGAACTATGAGAAATGTAAAGAGAATAAAAGTAAATAAAAAGTAAAGTTAGGAAGTCTAACAAGACTTGTCAATTAGCACAAAGGCATATTTGAACACAAGAAGTACACTCAACGTAATGGAACCACTTAGAATCAAAGATGCCTTATTTTACTTTGAAGTACTGAAGGGAATTATAGAGATTAATAATAAAAAATGGTGTTAGTTGCTATTGCCACCATCTTCAAGAAGGGAGACAAAGTGGATTGTGGGAAATACAGAGGAATCTCCCTACTCTCTTTCACCAGGAAGATCATTGTCCGAATCTTTGCCAGGTTCCCACTCCCAGTCTCTGAAGAAATCCTTCCGAAAAGCCAGTGAGGTTTCCAAACAAACTGGAACTATGGATATTACTTTCACTGTTCAACTAGTCCAAGAGAAATGTTGGGAACAACATTGACCATTCTGCCCAAGGTTTTTGACTCAGGCAATTGTGAAGTGCAATGGAAGATCCCAGAATCATTTCTGAGATCGACAAGCATTTCTTCTTTGTCCCAGATTTTTAGGATCAGGTGATGGAAATGACGGGTTAGCTATGCTCCTCCAAGTTTGAAAATCTTACCTGGAATCCCATCCACTCCTGCAGCTTTTCCATTCTTCATGTGGTTAATGGTGTCTTCAACTTCTGACATACCAGGCGGTAATCCAAGATCATCTTAGATGGGATTTCCTCAACTACGTCCTCATCTATGATTGTATCGCAGTTTAGGAGTTCTTTAAAGTGTTCTCTCCATTCGAGGTTGACGTTTTCTCTGTCTTCCAAAGGGTTCTGTCCTTATTCTGCACCAGTTTGAGACCAAGAGTCTTGTGTCCACATATTGTCTTAGTAACAGTGAAGAAGCCCCAGGTGTCATGCTTCTTGGCAAGAAGGTGCAGCTCCTTAGCTGAGTATCAGACTCTGGAAACAAGTATTCAAAACGACTTCGCATAAAACTCATTGTTTGGACCGAGAGGGAAAAAAGGTCAGCATGCACAGAATATTGTAGGGCTAAGTGAAACCTCAGACCAAAATTTTGCAAATTCTGTGGAAATGGAACTTCTGTCATTGGTTTGGATCGTGTCAAATATAACACCCTCATATTCAAGCAGGTGGTAACTATAATCCAGAAAATTATAGGCCAAGTCTTCATGTTTTGTTTGTGGCTAAACTCTAAATGCTGAGTCAGAAATGGTTGGCCTAATTAGGGTAAAGCTGGTTCACAGCAAACTAAATTGATTGTGCCAAATTTTGCATAGTCAAGTTATTTGAATAATTAAAGGATCTGACACTGTGTTCAGTCTGCTTTAGTGGTATGCCTCATCCCATATTTGCAAGGGTATCCTGTTGTTCAAGAAATCCATCTGAAATAGGTTAGATCTATTACTTATATTAATCCAGACCCCAACATCTTTTCTTAATTCTTGATTTGATCACGACATCCATAGTATTCACCAAACACGCTGCAGTCAGCAGACTTATAGTCCTTTTAGGTGCAAAATATTATACCTACATAAATGTGGACCCATCAGGAGCAGGATTACCCACTAAAATCACAGTGCTTCAATCCATCATATCTTAATTACCAACCTCACGCTGCCCTCATCATGATGGGTTTAGCTGCAAATTTTGGTCAAAATCCTCATCCGTCAACATTTACAACAAGTGAGCTGCCACAGGGGCCACTACTGGAGCTGGTGTCTCATTGGTAATAGGAAGTGAGGCAAGCTAATCAATTTCCTACTGCCTTGTTGTCAATTTCTTAAACTCATGCAGTGGTTGCCCAACCTGAATTGTACCCATGATTACGTCCATGATTGTGTTTCTATTCAATGATGTCAATATTCATTAATGTTGACTTCATCTTGAGACCAGTGTGACTGATATTATTAGCTACTTATACAATGACCATTACTATCATACAGACAATTGGAAGAATATTAACTTAGTGTTATATATGCTATTCTCGTGCACTCAAATGCATTTCTTACAGTTTGATGGAAATTGCTGGCAATTACTATTATTGCACAAAATATCAGTTAAACATGTTTGTTTGCCTTTCTTTCAAGTTTGTTAATTATATTAAATGATTAAGCTAATTTGTTTACATTGCAATGTTTATTGTTGTCCTCACTGGCATAGTACCAAATTAAACATTCAGCTTTGATGCTACAAGTGGTATATTGTCAACTGAAAATACTTCATAAAATGCCAAAGCAATCTGTATAGAAAACAAACTTTCTTTCACATGTGCATGCTGTGATGACTAAGGGAGGTGATGGCCTCGTGATATTTTCACTGGATTGTTAATCCAGAGACCCAGGAAATGTTCTGGGAACCTAGTTTCAATTTTTTCATCATGGCAGATGGTGAAATTTGAATTCAATAAAACACAAATCTGGAATTAATTATCTAACAATCATCATGAAACCATTGCCGATTATTGGGGAAAAACCCATCTTGTTCACAAATGTCCTTCAGTAAAGGAAACTGGTCTAGCCTACATATGACTCCAGACCCATAGCAAGGTGGTTGACTCTTACCTGCAATTAGGAATGGGCAATAAATGCTGGCCTAGCCAGAGATGCCCCCATCCTGTTGAAAAAAAAAGAAATCCTCTATATGTATCATTTGTTTCGTACTGAGTAAGCCAGCAATCAATGGCTGGCAACATTTATAGAACAGAGTTCAAAAGTTTCCAGATAGCAACATTAAATTCTGTCCCACAATAGGTGGATCTTATTGCAATGCTTTCAACAGGCCACGCAAGAAAGATCAGGGATCATTGAAACTGAGTTCAAAGATTCTAGGGAGTAGGGAAAGTCAGTGAGGATGTGAGTCAGACAGTAGACTTCCACACTAGGAATGTTGCAGTTAGCTGCACTGCTGGAAAGGCAGCTGAATCACACAAATTCTATGTTGGAGAATCAATAGCAGTTGGATGATTCCGTGTTGTCAGAACTCTCGAGTAAGCTTTAGGAATTGATAGCAGCTGCATTCTGGCATCAGAAGTAGTAGCCCTGGGAGCTGAGAAAGTGGGAAGATCACTGGCTCTGTTAGGGGAAGCTGTCAGGAGTTCAGGAAAAAAAAATCCGACAATCATTAATACTTCGATGTAGCAAATAGAGTGGTTTTGAAATCTTACAAGCAATATTTGCTTGAGATAACATGACAAAATTGGAGCACAAGGGAAAAATCCTGGAGGTGAACTGGCTCGCTAAAGCTAAATGTTGGTGTACAGGTGGAGTTATGCTTCTGAATGAGTACAAGAGTACAGTTTCAGAGTCCAAGGGAGTGTAGAACCAGGAAAGTGATAAACCGGACAAGGAGCAGTCATTGATGCAGTCCATGATAGAATGGCTCTTCTAAGGTAGTTCGAAGATCAGAGCAGTATAAGGGAAGAATTATGTTTCCTATTATATAAAATGAGATTTGGTGATCCACCACGTCCTTAATATCTCTATAGAATTGCTGAGACATCCACGGGATCAGAATTGATCACATTTGTTATTTGAGTGTGCACTGTAGCATTCTTGATCACTGTCTAATACCCATGTTTACCATCCATTAATTATGGGCATTAGAAATAAGTTGTACATGTATTGCAGGTTGTATTGTTGTTCTTATGTTGTACAGTGAACTTATTGTTTTTGATCAAATCTGTTGAATCTTGTGGCTAAATTCCCTTAGTAAGTCCACTGGATCTCACACTAACGTAAAAATTACTGGTCCCTAGCCAGATCATAATGTAAATGCGGCAGTCTGGTCCAGGATCTTAACAATGCGGTTAACTATTGTACAAGATGACTTTAAATGGAAGGTTCAGCGCTATTCTCAGTAATTTCAATATTATGTCCATATTTGTTTAGATCAACTTTCACTTCAAAACAAAGAGGTAAATCTTGCAAGCCGAGGTGAAAAGTGAATTAAATTAGGCAGAATACTGGTGGCCAGAACCCTGCACATTCTCACCTTTGTCCAACTTAACTTCTGAGCAGAAAAACCCAAACTTCAATTTCCTTCCTGTGTACCAATTGAGGCCGTTGGTGATCAATTAATGACTATTTAATGAGTTGCAATTATTTTAGTCCCCAGTGGGTCAAGAAAGAATAGGCATACTCCCCTAGTTACACAGCGAAGACAGGCTGTCAATTTGGGGATGGTTCCCTCAATCTGCATGAACTTTTGATACACTAGACTGAGATCAGGAGGGTGGGAACTGAAAGACACCTACCCCTTTCCCTTACTTCCAAAGCATCTAACCCTCAAGACCCCTACGCAAAGCAACAATTATCATTACCTTTCCCTTGGCAATCCTCTGTCCTAGCAATCCAGGAAGTATCGTCCTGGCAGCAGCCATCGACTCTACCTTGGCATTGCCAATTCAGAGTTGCCAGCCTTTGATTGGCCAAAAGATCCTGGCAGTTGAGACCTCCTCATCCTCAAACCTAATTCTGGCAAGATCCCATTAGAAACTAATCAGTTGCCCAACTGCCAGAGAATCTGCAGGATTTCTAATCTTCATAAGTTGCTGGCTTCCCTCCAGCAGATTTCCTCACTTTTGGACTTAATACAACAATGGAAAAATTACAGTTAAAATCGTTAACACATCAAGAATTATGGAAAATGTAAACAATGATGCTTAGAATCCCTGCAGGGTGGAAAGAGGCCATTCAGCTCAGAGTCTGTACCGACCCTCTGAAGAGCATCCCATCCAGACCCAGTTCCCTACTTTATCCCTGTAATCCTGCATTTACCATAGCTAAAACACCTCGCCTACACATCCCTGGACACTACAGACAATTTAGCATGGCCAACACACCCAACCTATACATCTTTGGACTATGGGAATATACTAGAGCACCCAGCAGAAACCCACACAGAGGAGAATGTGCAAACTCAAGACAGACGGACGTGAGGTTGGAATCAAACCCAAGTCTCTGGTGATGTGAGACAGCAGCGCTAACCCACTGAGCCACCTTGTTATGCCATAACATGTGTCATCATTTACTTCGGCCGTACTTCTAGTTTTCCTATTAGATAATGAAAAAAGTAAATAATATGAAAAATAAAACAAACTCTGATGTCAGACTTTGAAAAGAGCCAGCACAATAGTTTGATCTTGACAGACCCCATAAGCTTACATATGCAGCATGTGCTGGATTGGTGGTTCACAAAAAGCACTGCTGCACATTAATTTCACTGTGCATTGGTGCTGCAGTTATAGAAGAAAATCACGCCATTTTTTGCTTCCAGTAGGACCTCACACTCAGCCAATAAGGATCGCAAAATCAGCAGTAAATTACCTCAAAGAAAATAGTCTCACTGAACTTTGTTTAGGCTGTGACAACTGATTTACAGAAGTATTTAGTGCTGGATGAAGCAGAAATTTATGTATCATAAAATCACCATTCTATGTAACCACCATAAATCTGCAGTTCTGGTTTCAAGATGGAAAAGATTGTTTTCAGTAGTTGAAAGGATTAGAATGAGGATTATAGATAGCAGATTAGATGCAAGAGATTTATTAATGCATTTCTCCTGCTTGCGAATGAAACTTCTGAATTTGAATTTTGGAGTTAATGTTTGAGGAGGAAATTATATCAACATTCAAGATAAGATTGAATAAGCAAGGTGAAGGAAAGGTGATCAGAAAATTTAGGAACAGGTTGGGTAATTGTGATTAGAACTATTTATTCATGTGGAAGGAAAATTATGATTTAGGCTGGTTCAGTCAAATGTCCTAATTCCATGTTGTAAGTTGTATGCATTTTCATGTATAAACAGCTGAGAACATGGATTTTTCTAATGATTCAATAGTTCCCTAGCTGGATCACTGTGAAACTAAGCCAAATAACTCAATCTGTGAACTAATTTAAAATTGATATTCATGTCCTTTACACTTACTTTTCCCTTTTCCACCTCACTTTTCCTCCACAAACTTTGGCTGTGTCAAACCTCTATTCAATTCCTCTAGGAATCACTTAGAAATCACACGGAATAGTGCACATACCAGTGGATGGGGCAACACTCGCAGGAAGAGGTACTCCTTGAATATTGATCACTGCTAAGGAAACCAGATTGCAGAATCACATTTTGTCTGCTATTTATAGTTCTTGCCTCAGAGTAAGAGCTTGCTATACAGGCTTAGCTTTATACATATCTGTAATTTGTGAAAATGCCTAGTTAGAACTTTGGATCTTCTGCTTTTAATAGAGTGTATTCTCATATTGAGAAATTAGTGACAACATTGCTTTTGCTTTAGGTGCTGAGTAAAAGAAAGAGAAGTTTATTTTTGCAAAACAAGGACCCCAGCTCAGGAAATCACATTTGTTTTATTCACGCATGGAATGAGAGTTTTGATGGCTAGGTAATGGCAGTTAAGAGTCAACTACACTGCCGTGGGTCTGAAGTCAGATATAGATAGACCAAGTAAGGTTGTAGATATGTGGGTTTGGTTGCAAAAGTTTCATCACCTTGCTAGGTAACATCATCAGTGCGCCTCTGGTGAAGCATAGGTGTTCTGTCCCACTTGTTATTTATATGCCTCGGTTTGCTGGGGTGGTTGGTATTACTTCCGGATTTGTTTCTCGGTGGTTTGTACAGAAGTAACTGTGAGATTTATCCATAAACTTGATGACAAAAAAA
>NC_063332.1:109622478-109644602 GCF_021869965.1 Rhincodon typus
ACAGAAGTAACTGTGAGATTTATCCATAAACTTGATGACAAAAAAACAGCTAGCTAAAGCAAGCTTTAGGGAGACCTGAGAATATCTGAAGTTTTTGTTTAAAACTTTCTTTTATGGGTTTTATCACAACTTTACTGCATTTTGTGTATTGATTAGTTATATTTTGTCCAGAAGACCATCTATTTTTATATTTTTTTTAGATATATTACTACACTGCAGTTTTGATGTGGCTCCTGTTTTTAAACAAGATAAATTTGCTTGGAGCTTTCTGAAAAACTCTTAACAATACAGTCCATTGACCATACATCTCAGCAGTTAGCCATTTTTCAACTATTAGCTCTACTTTCAAATTTCGAATGCTCATCATAATTGAGAAAAGAAAAAAGCATTCAAGAAGAATTATGATAGACAGGTGAAATTGTCCGAGCTGTTTTGACCACATGAATATTAGCCTAATACCTGCATCTGAATAAGTAATTCTGTCTTCATAGCCTTTCTTGTAAAGCAGAGGCAGTCAAGAGTTGTGCTATCACATACAAAATGATCTTGTCCCAACATCTGGATCCAGGATGGTCCGTTCCCAAACAAACAAAGGTTACTACAGCCTGAAGCTTTTAAGCAACCACATCCTTGCAAGTGACCCCAGGCACATCAGCCTGATCATTTAAACTGCAGTATAAATGTATCAGGGAAGTGACAACTGTTTTTAACAGCTAACAGTTCCATAATTTTTCCTTGTGTAACGGAAACGTTAGCTGAACAGGATACACTGCTTCCACTGGGTGGTGGAGATTCTTCATGTGTTCAGGGTTGCACTTGGAAGCCATGTGGGCATCAGGACTTTTCAGATTATGAAATGTCTTTCACGAAGGGAAAATGCTTGCATCAATTCCTATTCAGATGGTATTTGACAGCAGAAAAGGTACCATGCACTCATTTATTATTGTTCATGCATTATGCCAAAAAAAAAACAGACTACCACAAGGATTTACCTTTGTTGAATAGAGGGGAAATCATTGAAAGATTAATTGTCATACAGGCTTTTTGTTCCGTGATCTTTTTTATCACTGGCTCAATGCTTATTTACACAAGGTAAAAATGGTGTCAGTGGCTCAGAATTGCTGTTAATCATAATTTAAAAGTGTGATTCATTGCCAATTTTATATGATTATTGCACTAGGAGTCTTTTTTTGAAAAAGTTATGAATGGCTGATTGAAAAACAATTTTTATACATGCAATTGTTACTGGAGGATTCATTGGTTCTGTACAGGCTGCATCGGCAAAAATGGCTTGGCAAACATTATGAATTGGCATGACAGTATGAAGGACTGTCAGTTGTGGATTGGGGGTATGAATTGATATAAGTTAGCATGGATGGGATATGAACAAAGGGCCTAATATTTAACAAAACAACCCGGTCAAATTTCCAGAGAACTTAAGTGGCCTCTTTAACATCCTGCCTCTCCACTCGGCAGCTCTTGCAGCACTCACATCTCTATCATGCATTACCTCCCCAACCTGCAACAGAAATCCCACCAAGTTGGGCAGCAGTTATTCCTGAGACAAGTACATCAAGACTGGAAATTTTCCAACTTATAGCTATCAGCCTTTATGGTGATAATTGGTCTGTAAATATTGACAGACTATTCAATCATCTTTACAGCTGCTCCTACTCCTAAGCTTGCCTAAAGTCCTTTACGCCAAATGGTATTAGTGCATTTTCTGCTATATATTATTCAATAGCAGTCATAAATGCTGGAGTGTTTTTTTTTTGTTGCCCCTACTTTAGAAGCATAATCACAAATTACACCAACCGTCCTTCTCACCTGTTAGCCAACACTATCATCAAAACCCAGTTTGGATCAACTAACCCAAGGCAAACTATAAAGCAAAATAATAATCCTGGTCTGCAATGCCACAAGATCCAGTTAATAATAAATAATTAGGCACAGCTAACAACAATATTAACACATTGCATTTATACAAAACATTTCACGTAATAAAATACCCTAAGGCACTGGAGTATTATTAAACAAAGTTTGTTACCAACTCACATCAAGCAATGTATCAATAAGTAACTAAATACTTAGTCAAAGAAAGTAGATTTGAGGGAGGATATAAAATGAAAAGGGAGAGGTGGAGAAGATTAGGAGTGAATTATATATCTTAAGGCTCAAACAATTGAAGGTATGGCTGCCAATGGTGCAGTGATTAAAATCAGGACAATGCAACAGACCAGAACTGAAATTGTGCAGAGATCTCAGATGGCTGTGGGACAGGAGAACATTACAGAAATAAGAAGGCCAAGGCTATTAACGGAGTCAAAAATAAGCAAAATAATATTAAAATCAGGCATTTCTCAGACTGAATGCTAAAGTAGCTCAACAATCAGAACAGTGATAGGTGAATATGATTTTGTGCTAGTTAGCATACAGACAGCAATTCAGGATGAGCTCAAGTCTATGAGGTAGAAGGTGGGAGACCAGACAGGAAGAAGTTAGAATATGCAAGTATAGATCTAACAAAAGCACAAACGAGGGTTTCAACACCAGATGTTAACGTTAAACAGAATTGCACCCAATTTATGAAATTTGACGTACATACATACGCCAGCTTATTAAACATTTAAAACAAAATTATTCTAACCCTACACCTTCCTATCCTTTCAGATTACATAATTTTAACTCTAAGATAATACAGAAAAGCTGGATAGGTAGAAAAGCAAAGATCAGGAGTAGCATTAATGATTAAATCTACAGTTAATTACTTCTATAAGAGATGATATCATGAGTGATAAGATGACAGTGACATTTATAGGTGTAGTTAAAAAATAAAAGATGACGAAAGACTGCAGTAGAAGTTGTGTATATGGCCTCTAGTAACAGCTTAAAGTGGGGGAATGAATTGATGCAGAAACTAAACAATCATACAGCAAAGGCACATGGGTCTTAATGGGGATTTTAACTTTAATAAAGATTAGGAATAAGAAGACTACTTATATCAGGCGGTAAACCTTTTGAATGCATTCAGTGTAGATTTCTGTAACATTGTGCCCTAGAATCAACAGGTGGCAGGTCAGGTTAGAATTAGTATTAAACCAGATTTAGTAAAAAGTTTATTGGTGTATGAACATTTAATAGCAATATTAATATGATTGAGTTTAATGGTGGGTGAAAAGTGAAAAAGTTATTAAGATTCTTGATCAAAGTAAGTCTGGCGCTAACATGCTAAGACAGACAGACCATAGTAATCTTGGAAACTCTGTTAACTGGTTAAAAGGCAGAAGACATTGAAACATAATTTAATAGGATGCAGTGAAAACAACAAATGCTGGAGATCACAGTGGGTCAGACAGCATCCATGGAGAGACAGCAAGCTAACATTTTGAGTCGAGTAAGTTGCTCCTAGATTTTGTTTAATAGGATGAAGAGCGAGTTTATTTCACTCAGGAACAAAAATTAAATTTTCCAACATAAAAGACAACCAAATAGGCACATGACAATATAAAGCTAGAAGATAAACTGTACAAAAATGCAAAACCTAGCACAGATCCCAGCAATTGACACAGATGCCAATAATATCAAAAGTTAGTGTAACAAACATTACTATAAATCATGAGTCATAGGTTGACCCAGTGAAGAAGACAGCCCAAATTTGAGTGCAGAAAATCATGCTTATGCATATACTCAACATTTAAGTGAACTCCCGCATTAGTTATCAGCCCCAATTTTTTACCCCAGAAATGCATGTAATACTTTTATTGTAGGCCACTGCATGGCATCAAGCAATGCTGTTAGAAGATACATGCAAGTTCAAGACCTGTGCAGGCATTGCTAACTATATAAAGCAGCAGATGCAACACAAAGCTGCTTTCAAACATAAAATTCTCACATTTGTTAATTCATCAAATAACTGTGCTGCAATGATAAAATTTGGTATTATGGAAAAACTGGCATGTGAAAGGAACGAGGAACAATCCACTCTGGGGATGATGTTAAGACATAACAACACTCAATAACTGACTTGATCTTGGGAAGCATGTACTGGAATAAGGCCTTGAAAATCACCAGAATAAAATCATTATCACCACAAATCGAATGTATAAATACACACTTGAGTGGGCCAAATCAGACTCAGAGTCCAGCAAAGATTTCAGACCATTCATTACAGCTCATTAGTGTATCTGCTTTCTGGAACAAATTGATCTAATGTTGCAACAGCAGATCAAGATCATTCAGAAACTACCAACAGACCTCAATGTCAAAATTATCAATTTCCAGAGGTTTAATATTAGACAGCATCAAAAAACCCAGTAAGGCACAATGGCAACATGGATGAGGCATCTATAAATTTCAATATATACCACGGTCAAACTGAGGAATGGACAGGTTCTAAAACAGTTCCAGTAAAAATGAGAGAATATGAGAACACAGGATTCATGGTGATACTAGACTGTCTGGCCAATGGAATGCAATTAAACCTATGGTAATTTTCAAAAATGTAAGAACATCAAGATCCCTGTAGGAGCTTTTATGCATGTTCACAACATTAGTCAGATGAACAAGGATGGGGTAAAATTTATTAATCGATAATAAGGGGAATTGAAGTCCCAGTAGCCTACATAAAGAATGGATTTTATTACAAGGGATATATTCCCATATAATCAATGAGGTCAAGAAAAAGAAATAGAGAGTGCTGGAGAAACTCAGCAGGTCTGGCAGTATCTGAGTTTCTCCAGCCTTTCGGTTTTTATTTCAGATTTCCAATATCCACAGTATTTTTCTTTTATTTGCAAGCAAGAGGTTTTGTTTTTCTCTGTTTGGAATATTGGTGTTGCTGGTAAGGCCAGCATCTGTTGTCCATCCCTGGTTGTCCTTGAACTAATTGGCTTTCAAGATTCCAGATTCTATTTTAGAGGGAAATTAAAAGTCAACAACACAGTTATGGGTCTGGAGTCACACGGAGGCCAGGCTAGTTAAGAACAATACATTATCTTTCCTGAGAGACATGACTAAAGAATTCAAAGATAGCTGTCGAAGAATACAAAGAACGCAGAAAACTTACTAACCCACCCTTCCACTTCCTCATCCAAGTCATTTATAAAGATCACAAACAGCAAAGGATCCCTGCAGAACATCACTGGTCACCAAGCTCCAGGCTGAATACTTTCCATCCAATACCACACTCTGTCTTCTATTGGACAGCCAGTTCTGTATCCAGACAGCCAAATTTCCCTGAATCCCATACCTCCTTACTTTCTGAATGAGCCTACCATGGGGAACCTTATCAAATGCCTTGCTAAAATCCATATACATCACATCCACTGCGCTGCCTTCATCAATGTGTTTTGTCACATCCTCAAAGAATTCAATAAGGCTTGTGAGGCATGACCTGCCCCTCAAAAACCCATGCTGACTATTTCTAATCAAACTGTGTTTTTCCAAATAATCATAAATACTATCTCTCAGAATCCTGTCCAATAATTTGCCCACCATAGAAATAAGACTGACTGGTCTGAAATCCCCAGGATTACCCCTATTCCCTTTCTTGAACAAGGGAATAACATTTGCCATCCTCCAATCATCTGGTACTACTCCAGTGGACAGTGAAGACGCAAAGATCATCGCCAAAGGCGCAGCAATCTCTTCCCTCGCTTCCCATAGGAACCTTGGGTATATCCCGTCTGGCCCAGGGGACTTATCTATCCTCATGTTTTTCAAAATTTCTAGCACATCTTCCTTCCTAACATCAACCTGTTCGAGCAAATCTGCCTATTTCATGAGATAACAAGGTGTAGAGCTGGATGAACGCAGCAGGCCAAGCAGCAGCAGAGGAGCAGGAAAGCTGACGTTTTGGGTCTGGACCCTTTACCAGAAGGGTCTTCTTCATTTCTGAAGAAGGGTCCAGACCCGAAACGTCAGCTTTCCTGCTGCTCTGATGATGCTTGGCCTGCTGTGTTCATCCAGCTCTACACCTTGTTATCTCAGATTCTCCAGCATTGACAGTTCCCACTATTTCTGCCTATTTCATGCTGTCCTCACAAACGTCAAGGTCCTTCTCACTGGTGAATACTGAAGCAAAGTATTCATTAAGGACCTCCCCTACCTCCTCTGACTCCGCACACAAGTTCCCTCCATTATCCCCGACTGGCCCTACCCTCACTCTGGCCATCCTCTTGTTCCTCACATAAATATAGAACGCCTTGGGGTTTTCCTTGATCCTACCGACCAAGGCTTTTTCATACCCCCTTCTAGCTCTCCTATGTCCATTCTTCAGTTCCTTCCTGGCTACCTTGTAGTCCTCTAGAAGCCTGTCCGATCCTTGCTTCCTCAACCTTATGTAAGCTTCTTTCTTCCTCTTGACTGGATGTTCCACATGTTCTGTCATCCAAGGTTCCTTCACCTTACGATCCCTTCCTTGGCTCAGTGGGACAAACCTATCCAGTATTCATAGCAATTGCTCCCTAAACAACCTCCTCATTTCTGTCACGCATTTCCCTGCAAACATCTATTCCCAATTCATACTCCGCAGTTCTTATCTAATAGCATTGTAATTCCCCCTCCCCCAATTAAATACTTTCCCATACCGTCTGCTCCTATCCCTCTCCATGACTTTAGTAAAGGTCAGGGAGTTGTGATCACTCCACCGAAATGCTCTCCCACCGAGAGACCTGACACCTGGTCTGGTTCGTTGCCAAGCACCAAATCTAATGTGGCCTCCCTTCCAGTCGGCCTATCTACATATTGAGTCAGAAATCCTTCCTGGACACACCTGACAAAATCCGCTGCATTCACACTATTTGCACATAGGAGGTTTCAGTCTATATTTGGGAAGTTGAAGTCACCCATGACAACAACCCTATTACTTCTGCACCTTTCCACAATCTGCCCCCCCCAATCTGTTCCTCAGTGTCTCTGTTGCTACTGGGGGGTCCATAGAAAACTCCCAAGAAAGTGACTGCTCCTTTCCTGTTTCTGACTTCCACCCATACTGACTCAGTAGACAAACCCTCCTCGACGACCTCCCTTTCTGCAGCTGTGATACCATCGCTGATTAGCAATGCCACTGCCCCACCTCTTTTACCTCCCTCCCTATTTCTTTTGAAACAACTAAACCACGGAACCAAAACAACCATTCCTCCCCCTGTGTTTGCCAAGTCTCCATAATGGCCACAACATCGTAGCTCCAAGTACTGATCCATGCTCTAAGTTCGTCACCCTTATTCCTGACACTTCTTGCATTAAAATAGACACACTTCAACCTGTCGCACTGACTGCAACTTTGCCCTATCAACTGTTTATCCTTCCTCACAGACTCTCTGCATGTAAAACTCAACTCCAGTGGGACACGAATCCACAACCTTTGCATAGCCCTGTCAACACATCCATGGAAGTCCAACATGCTCTCCAATGTACCACAGAGCCTCACAGAACCCTTAGTAGCATCAACATATCGAGGTATCTTGGTGTACAAGTCCACAGTTCCCTGGAAGTGGCAACACAATTAGAAGGCGTATGGCATGCTTGCCTTCATTGGTCAGGGCATAGAGTTTAAAAATTGGCAAGTCATGTTGCAGCTGTATAGAACTTCACTTAGTCCATATTTGGAAAGGTGTACAGTCCTGAACAACACAATACCAGAAAGATGTGTATGCTTTGGAGAAGGTATTAGCTATGAGGATAGATTAGACAAACTTGGTTTGTTTTCACTTGAACGTCAAAGAATGAGGGGGGCGACCTGATGGAAGTTTACAAAATTATCAGAGTCATGGGTAGAATGGATAGTCAAAGTATTTTCTAACAGGGTAGAACTGTCAATTACTAGGGTACATAGGTTTAAGGTAAAAGGGGATAAATTGAAAGGAGATTTGAGAGGCAAGCTTTTATACACAGATGGTAAGTGCCTGAAATGCACTGCTAGAGGCAGTAGAGTAGGTGGGTACAATAATATCATTTAAGATGCATATTGACAGATATACAAATAGGCAGAGAATAGAGGGATATGGACTACTAGAGGCAAAAGGTTTTTAGTTTAGAAAGGCATCATATTTTGGCACAGTTTTGGTGGGCTGAAGGACCTGCTCTGTTCTTTGTCAATTGTCAAAAAAATCTGGTTCAAACAACAATGTCATCATTACACTAGATTTTAATTGAAGATTTTATTGAATTCAAACTTTCCTAGCTGCCATGGTGAAGTTTGAATTCAGATTCTGAGAACATTAGCCTGGATCTCTGGATTGCTAGTCCACTGGTTTTACCACTGCACTGCCTCCCTCTGAAAGATGTAATAAACTCAACATGGTTATACCAAGAAGTATAATGTCTGTTGTTCAATCTTCAGATGCATGTGGCAATAAGCCATCAGTGATCATGTTCACGCTGAATGGAACAGGTTGGTATGGATGAAGGAAAAAACCTACAAAAGGTGTTGAAGTATGTGGATTGCCCCATTTGATGTTTCTGTGGCTCATTATGAATCTTGAGATGCTATCAATGTACTCATTGTTACATGATTATTTTAAAATTCAGAATATCCAATTCAATGGACTGACAGGATGATAGTTCTGGAAGGATAATTTTGAAAGCAAGAGTATTAAATCCAATGTAGAATGGAGTATTTTGATGATGCCATCATCAAAATAACTCAGAACGAACATGTTGCACTCCTTCGGTCAGATATGAAAGACCATGAACTTTACTTTAAAATGCTTTGATTGTGTTTAAAGATGTCTTTGGACAATTAATTCATGCAATAAACAAGCAACTTTAATTTAATACGAACTACTAGTTTTTGTTTCTTTTCACATTTCAAAATGGTTATCTCTCACGCCAGTTTTCATTTTTTTTTTACAGAGGTATAGGTTAAACCCTGCTTTTGGAAACATTTTTATAGGCTTCAAAGATTTATATGCAAATCACTACAATAAATAAAAGCTCCAAACAATATGAAAAAAAGATGAAAAAAAAATCAACCAAAAACATTTTTACAATTATGTTATCAGAAAAGGTAGTTAGAAATAATGTACGTTATTTTAAAAGTTAATAACAGCAACACCGTAAATGAAAAATGAAAAGTCAGGAACATGCCAAATATTAACTTTGTACCAATTCCCAGAGTAGAGAAAAAGAATAGCATACTGGATATCCTAAGAAAATGAATTTTTAATAAGGAATGGAGGCTCACCAAAATCGACACGAGCAAAATAACACTGATAAAGAAAATGCTAATCCTAACGAGTGATAAATCCTCAGGAACAGATGGCTTCCATCCAACAGACTGAAAGGAATTTGCTAGAGACATTTCAGAGACTCTAACTATAATCTTTCAATGTTCTGCTGATAGGGGAACTGTTCCCAAAGACAGTAAATTTACACATGACACTATTTGAGGAAGGTAAGACACTAAAAAAAAATATACAAATCAATTGGCCTGACATTTATTGTTGGGAAACTATTATAGTCCAGATCAAGGCTACAAAAACAAGATAATTTGAACATTTTCAGGAATGTTATATCTGATATACTTGCTTGAACATTTTGAAAAGATGACATGGGAATGTCTATGCATGTTGTTTCTATGGATTAACAGAAGGTATTTTACTAATTCTCTCATAAGAGACCATTTGCTAAAGCAGAAAGTAAATTATTTACTTCATTAGAAAATTACCTCAACAGCATGAAACAGAGTGGCTATAGTAACTGAGAGAAAGGCACAAAAAAAAAATCAGAGTACTCGAGGTAGAAAACTCTTGATTAGTTGGAATGATGCTTAGCACAAAGAAAGATGATGGTGGTTGTTGGACACCTGTTATCTCAGCCACAGAATATCTCTGCAGGAGAACCTCATGAAAGTATCCAGGACCACAATCATCTTCAGCTGCTTCATCAATGAACTTCTTTCCATTATAAAGCTCAGAGGTTCAGTGTTCTGTGACTACTGCACAATGTTCAATTCCACATGCAAATCTCCATATAAAGAAGCAATTCATGTCCTTAAGTAACAAAGCCTGCACAACATTTTGGCTGTTAAATGCAGCATTTATGCTATACTGGTGCCAGGCAATCAACAATTCCAACAAGAGAATCAAACAACATCCCACTGACATTCAAAGGAATTTAATTCACTAAATTCCCTAATCATAACAAAAAGAAGCCAACATGAACTAGAAACTTAAATGTATCAGGCACTACAATATTGTTATGACAGATGTAGGTCAAAGGCTAGGTGGTCCACATAAGTAAAATTACAGGAGTCCCCAAAACCTGTTCACCACTTACAAAACATAAGTCAGGACTGTGACAGAATGCACTCCACTTGACTGGACAAGTGCAGCTGTAACAATATGCAAGCAGCTTGACACCATCCAGAAAAAAGCAGCCTTCTTAATTAGCAAACTGGATGTCATGTTAAATATCCATTTTCAGCACTACCGTATAGTGTGTTTCGCCTACAAGATGCATTGCAGCAACTTCCCATTGTTCCTTTGATAGTAAGTTCCAAACCACCAACTTCTATCACATTGAGGAAAATGTATAGCTGGTGCATAGTAACACCATCACATGCTAAATTCTCTCTACAAAGTACAACAATCTGGCTTGGAAATATATTATCATTTAGAAAAAATACCTTGGACTATTCTGCCTAACAGTTCTATGGGTGCATCTACACCACATGGACTGCAGGGCTTCAAGAGGTTCACCACCTTCTCAGGCATAATTAGAAATTACTGAACAAAAAGTGATCATAAATAGGAATAGACAAACAATGGTCATGCCAGTTATGCTCACATCCTATAAATGAACAAAAATGAGGTCAATAGTCTGTTTCTTGGAAGTTGTGATTTATTCAATGTTTTCAAAATATTAAAGTGAACAGAATGAGTAAGTTGAGGGAAAATGATTTCTCTAGTTATAAAGATTATGACGGGCGACACAGTCTAAAATTTACAGCCAGGATTTTGATGAGTGAAGTTATGAATGACTTCTACAAACAAAAAGGTGGCAGAAGTTTGGGAAATAATGTTGAATCAACTGCTAATTTTGAATCAGAGGTTGACAGATTTCTGTTAAACAAAAATTGTAAAGAATTTCAGATGAAGGTGTTGGACTACAGATTTCCTACGATCTCAGGAATAGCAGAATAGGCTTCAGGGACTAAATGGCCTATTTCTGATGCTAGCTTCCAATAACAATGCTCAGTAGTCTATTGGAAATAGGGACTGCATTCATTACATTTGAATAAGGTTCTTCTCATATGACAAAGATAATTACAAAACTATCTCTGTATATCAAATAAAAATTAAAAACAGTGAACAAAAGTGTATTCCAAAGCTATAATAGGCTCTTGACATTTAAATTGTGATAAACTGCATGAACTAACAATTTTCCACAATTTACATTGATTTTAAGCCCAAGGGTGTAAACTCTACAAACACGCTATTAGCTAACACTAGCTCCGAATGCAATGGAATTTAACCTATCCTTTATTCTTCCTGTTAAGAGTAGGTTCTATTCAATTAAATATTTAAAACAAAACATAAAAATCCGCACTGATTGAAAGGTTTTTTTTTGCTGCAATGTGAAATGCCAACTATTTTATGAGTCCGAACTGGAGAGGGTCAAGTCATTAACCTCAAACTTACTGGTATGTCATCTCAAACAGAACTATTGTGTTTCAAGTCCTGAGTCAGAAAGTCATACGTTGAAATACAATTAATGAAATACTCCTTTAATAACTGAATGAGAATTCAAACATTATATACATGCCCTTTTATCATGATCAAAGAACTGCCAAGCATTTTTTGACTGGCTATGACAGTGGTTTAACAGCCATCACTCACAAGTATAACACAGAGGCACTGGGAATTTAATAGGGTTCAATTAAGATTAGCCCAAGTCATATATATTGGAAAAAAATTACAACCACTGCAAAATCTCATTATTCTGAAGTAAAGATAAAACAACTATTGTTATTTAGGATTTTGTTTCTTCATTATTCATTTTAAACTTTCACTGAACTATAATATAAAGTCATTCCCCATACTGTTGCTCGTGGCAATTATGAACAAATAAAAATTAATTTTAACTTCCCTTAACAAATTTGTTGATTCCAAGTATAACATTGATCATGCAAGTCTCCTATTAATTATTAACATTTCTTAGTTTTCTAAGATATTCTTCAAATCAAAAAAGTAAAATTAATTCCTAGTAACATTGGGCAGAATTTAATGTTTTGCAACAAAAAGGGTCTCACCTGCTGCTGGTAAACTAGACAAAACCCTGTATTACCTCCATTGCCCTTTGGAATCAAGCACTCATTAAATAACTAGTGTGGATCCTCCCCAAGATTTAAAATACCAGGGAAATTTCAACACCTCCATCCGTGACCTTGCCCCTGCCAATCAGAGGGGTTATGAATCCAATTGGAGGCCTATGATTGCCAAAGGACAGAAGTGAGCAAGGGCAGAATAAGGGTCACTATGAGGGGGACTACCAGCCAAGTGGGGTCTCTTGGAAGAAAAGACTGGGAATTGTCCCTTCCCAAAGTTGGATCTTCCAATCTGGCACTGAGTGCTTTTGAACAAGGATGAACTCCCACTTACCCTGGAATCAATAGATTCAATAGAGTTTGCCTTAATGGACTTCGTACATGATAACTCCACTGTCCACCGCTGATTGAACAATGGTGACAACAGGATGAGATCTTTTAAGTTGTCATCAATCGCTCACTTAAGGGGGTCCATTAGCATCATTAGGTGGAAAATTCATCCATAAGCCTTCAAACTCTGAACTTAAATCAGATATAGGTGGAAAGACGAAATCCCTCTGTCACACTGACCTACATGAATAAATGCCACCACCCCCAAGGTCATCATCAGGGGCATTTAGTCCTCCAACTGAGTTTTTAAACAGACTGCAATGTCAAATAAGAATAGAACTTGTGAAAGCAAAATACTAGCAGATTTTTTTTTAATATTCATTCATGGGTTATGGACATATCTGGCTAGGCCAGCATTCATTCCGAATCCTAATTGTCCACAGGACAATTAAGAGTCAACCACATATTTATGTGTCTGTAGATGGCAGATACTGTACCTGAAAGGACATTAGTGAACCAGAAGGGTTTTTACCACAATCAACACTGTTCACATGGTTGCAATTAGGCTAGCTTGAAATTTTACCACTACCTGCCACAGTAGGATTCAAACCCATGACCCCGAACATTAGCTTTGGGTTCAAGATTACTCATCCAGTGACATTATCACTACACTACTATCGCCTCGTGATAATGATGTAGTAGCCATGGCAAACATTTAAAACAGTGTTCATGAAAATATACTGCCTACTACGAAACAAAACCAAGCTAAACACTAATGGAAGATGACAGGTGAATTAAACAAAAATGAAAATTTGAAGGTGAATAAAAAGACATGCACAAAGTAAATGGGGCAGTAGAGGAGAGAATGTACAAGGGAGAAGATGGAGTGCCTAATGGAGAAGGAAATACAATTAGGAAGACCAACAGGAATTATGCACTTAAACGATCAATGAGAGCAAATACAAATTCTAGAGATATATAAAAAATGAAGAGTTAGAATGGAGATGAAGTTACTGAGGGACAGGCAGGATAAAATCACAAGTAATAAAATCAAAATAGCAGTAATATGTCATAATTATTCTATTTCAGTATTTACCAGAGACATAGATCAGGTGGATAAAACATCAGAAGATAGAATTAGAAATTATGTAGTGACATTTATAATAATAAGATATTATTATTAAAATATTCAAATCAAACTCAAAAGGGGATAAAAATTCTGTCTGGATGGATTACATTCATGCATTTAAAGGAATCCAGTGAAGTGCTATGAGAAGCACTGTTATACAGACTTATGTTGGAAAAAGGAGTGGAAGATGATTGGCAGATAGCTAACGCTACACTCAAGGAAGGAAAATAAAACATTTACCCAGAACTAAGGACTAATAATAGTTTTAACATTAGTAATAATAAAATTCCTATTATACAAAGAAATTAGAAAAGAAAATAAAAGTGGAAGTATGATCATGAATAGTCAACTAGGATTTCAAAATGTACAATTTTGCTTGAACAAACTTACTGAATTTTTTGCAGAGATAACAGAAAGAGTCATGTAGTAATTATGATATTAATAGATTTCCAAAAGTTCTTTGATAAGATATCAGATAGAAAAGTAGTGAATAAAATCAGATCACATGGACTTAAGAAACAAAAAGGCGAACTGATAACTAGCTGCTAAAATGACAAAAACAGAATGTATTAAGTGTGGCAAAACTGAACCAACACTGCTCAAAATTTAGAATGTCAACATTGTGAATGTAAAAAGAGTAAATCTGATGGCTTCAATATACAAAACAACCAAAAGTAGGATCATAGGTTAATAGGCCAGTAAGAAAAACCCTGCATTAGGGAAGAACTAAGAAGTAGATAGTTATGCCAAACTGTATCAAACATTGGTTAAAACACATGGGGAGTACCATGGACAGTTCTGGTTGAGAATAATATATAAAGAATTATAGGGACACATGAGAGGTTGCACAATACATTTACAACGATGATACCAGAAGAATGAGATTGCACTTTTCAGGGAAAGAATAGTCTGTATCTTTTCTCTTCAAAACAAAAAAGTGAGGGATAACCTAATAGAGGACTATGAAAAATTTTAATAAGGCAGTCAGAGAAGTGCCCTCATTTGTCACTAGTTCAATACTAATGGTCATCAATGGAAGATACTAACCAATGACTCAAATAGCGAATTCAGAGAAACTTCTTTATCCAGCAAATGGTGAGAGCTAGATTTTATGGTGTGCTGGATTCCCCACCCTGGTGAAAAAGTTGCATGGGAAACCCCACCAGACAAGAATGTTGCATTACAGCTATTTAAAGGCCACTGATTTGGAAATATTTTCATTCAAACCAAACTAAAGTTGCAGTGAGTCAAGGAAACAAGTGTCTTAAAAGTGATTGACTATTATTTTGTGAACCTCAATGGAAAGCATAGTGTAGAAAACCATTATAGTAAGAATCAATGTAGTAGGTGGCTTCAAAAAAGAAAATAGTGGTTAGTGTTGCAATCATGAGGAAGAGATAGTGACATGGATAATATTAGAAGTAAAGGAGGTGCTGAGCAGACTGACATCAAGGATAAATCGTTCAGTTCACAGTGGATACGTACTAGGTTGTTGAGGGGATCAAAGGTCAAAGTAGCAGGAACCTTACCACAATCCTCCAGTCCTTTTTATTTGTGGGAAGGATGAGATGCCAAAGGATGAGATTAAAAATATTACAATTTTATTCAAAATGGGAGACAGGGAGAGAGATAAACCTGGTAACAACAAGCCTAATGTCAGCGGTGGGAGAACTACCAGAGCTCGTTGTTAAGACAAAATTAGATATCACTTGGAGAAGTACTGGTTAATAACAGACAGCTAGCGTAGATTTTGTAAAAGTCTAAATAACTTGGTTAATTTTGTTAATGAAATAACAGAGAGGGTTGATGAATGCAGTGTAGTAGTTGATGCATTTGTGGATTTTTAAAAGGCATTTGATTACAGACTTATATCTGATATCAGAAGCCTGTGGTATTTCGAGGTTGTGGTGACTTTAATGACAATGGACTGAGGGATATGGGCAGAGAGTAAATGGGCATTGAAAATTTCCTGAGTAGCAAAAAATATGTGGGAGGGCTTTCCAGGGATCAGGATTAGAGCAATTTTTTTTGTTTTCTTTATAAATGATCAAGACTTGGGTGTTGATCATATACTTTGAGCTTAGGGATATACAAAATTTGGCAATATAGAAAACAGAGAATGGGACAATAGCAGATTTCCGTAGAACATAGACAGACAGTTAAAATGAATAGACACATGATAAGTGCATTTTAATGTGGATAAATGTGAAATAACACATTTTTGAAAGGAACAACACTGAGATGCAATGTAACCTAACAGGCATGATCTTGAGTATTCCACTGGTCAGCGACTGGCACCTCAAGTCCTGCAGCCCCTGGTGCTATAGACCATCAGTTTTAACAGATGCTTGAAGCTTGGAGTCTCTGCTCAACAAATGATCAGAATCCATCACATCAGGTAAGCAAACAAAGCAAACAAAAAGAAAAATACCAACTCTTTGATTGGCAAGCTGGAATGTCAGGACCATGTACGGCAATTTGCAGATGGTCAATAATGTACACAAGATGACTGTAACTGTCATGAAATTTAATAAGACTGAACATTGGTCTAGCTGTCCTACATAAGACCAAGCTTGTCAAGAGCGGGTCATGGAAAGAAAAACATTCATATGGCAAGGGAAGAGTTCAGAGGAAAAGTATTAGTAGGGCATAGGCTTGATGATAGAAATTACCCCTCCCTGAAAAAATGGTTCAGAATATGTTTTCAACTCAAACAGGGCCAGCTGTTTATGTGTGCTCCAACGCTCTGTTCTAATGCAGGGGCAAAAGTACACTTTTATGAAGAGCTTGATATTGATATCATCAGAATATCTTTACATACTGAGGCATTTATTATAGCATCAGGTCAACCATGAACAAGAAAACCCCTTGCTGGTTACCACATTTTGATCCCAGGCCTGGTGAATCCAGTACTCCTCCATGTTGAAACTACTTGGAGGAAGCACTGAGGGTGGCAAAGGAACAAAATGTACTCTGGCTGCGGAACTTCAATATCCATGGCCAAGAGAGGCTCAGCACCATCGCTGCCGGTTGAGTCCTAAAGGACACTGCCACTGGACTGTGACTGGTCAGTGCCAAGTGATGAAAGAACCATCAAGACAGGAAAACAGATTTGACTTCATCCTCATTAATCAGACTGCCATGGAGTATCTGTTACTCACAGTATTGGTAAGAATGACCACTATACAGACCTTGTGTACACAAATCCCTTCTATAACAAGGCATCAACTCTGGTTCAATGAGTGCAGGAGTGCGTGCAGGAGTGCATGCAAGGAGCAGCACCAGACATACCAAAAAATGAGGCATCAACCTGGTGAAACAACACAGGATTACCTTACTACCAACAGCATAAGCAGCAAATGATAGATAGGGTTATTCGATTCCACAACCAGTGGATCAGGTCCAAGCGCTATAGTCATACCACATAAAGGCATCAATGAAGGTGGACAATCAAACAACTCATTAGAGGCTTCATTAACATTCCCATCCTCAATGATAGGAATATCCAACACACCACTCGTGGTAAGACTGAAGCATTTGCAGCAATCTTCAGCCAGAAGTGCCAAATGCTAGATCACTTGTTTGATAGTAATGAAGTCAAAATTCACTTTACTTGAAGGGACACACTTTAGCCTTTTCTGGCAAGTTTAGTGTGTACCTAATCAGAAAGTACTGGATGCTCATGCTTTTCATAATTTTTCTACATTCATTTCTGGGATATGGGCATTGCTGGATGGTCAGCATTTATTGTTGCCCTTGTTGCCCTAGAGAAGATGGTGATGAGCTGCCTTCTTGAACCGCTGTAGTCTACCTAGTATAGTTTGATCCATGATGCCATTAGGGAGGGAATTCCAGAATTTTGACCCAACAACAGTGAAGGAATGGCAGTATATTTCCAAGTCAGGATGGTGTGTGGTCTGGAGGGGTACATGAAGATGTTGGTGTTCCTATATATCTGCTGTCCTGTCCTTTAAGATGGAAGTGGTCATGGTTCTGGAAGGTGCTGTCCAAGGATCTTTGGTGAATTTCTGCAGGGCATCAAGTAGATAGTACACACTGCTGCTACTGACCATCGCTGGCGGAGGGAATGGATGCTTGTGGATGTAATGCCACTTAAACGAGCTCTTTTATCCTAGATGGTGTCAAGATTCTTACGTGTTGTTGAAGCTGCACCCATCCAGGCAAGTGGGGAGTATTCCATCACACTCCTGACTTGTGCCTTGTAGATGATGAACAGGCTTTGAGGAGTCAGGAGGTGAGAACTTGCCACAGTAATCCTAGCCTCTGACCTGCTCTTGTTGCCACTGCATTTTTGTGGTGAGTCCAGTTGTGTTTCTGGTCAATGATAACCCCTAGGATGTTGATAGTGAGGGATTTGATAACACCACTGAATGTCAAGTGGCAGTGGTTAGATTGTCTCTTGTTTGTGACGGCCATAGTCTGGCATTTGTGTGGCAGAAATGTTACTTGTCACTTGTCAGCCCACACCTGGATATTGTCCAGATCTTGTTGAATTTGAACATGGACTGCTTCAATATCTGAGCAGTCATGAATAGTGCTGAACATTGTGCAATCATCCGTGAATATCCACACTTCTGACCTTATGATAGAGGGGAGGTCATTGATGAAGCAGCTGAAGATGGTTGAGCCTAGGACACTACCCTGCAGAACTCCTGCAGAGATATCCTGGAGCTGAGATGACTGACCTCCAACAACCACAACTATCTTCCTATGTATCAGGTATGACTCCAACCACTGATGGATACCCACTGATGTCCAACCATATCCAATGATACCCATTGATTCCAGTTTTGCTAGGGCTCCTTGATGCCACACTCAATCGCATACAACCTTGATGTCAAGGGCTGTCGCTCTCACCTCACTTCTGGAATTCAGCTCTTTTGTCCATGTTTGAAACAAGGCTGTAATGAAGTTAGGAGCTGCGTGGCCCTGGGCATTACTGAGCAGGTGCTGCTCGATAGCACTGTTGATGACACCTTCCCCATCACATTATTCAATGATCAAGAGTAGACTGCTGGGGTGGTAATTTGCCGGTTTGGATTTGTCCTGCTTTATATGTACAAGACATACTTGGGCAATTTTCCACATTGCCAGTGTTGTAACTGTACTGAAACAGTTTGGCTAGGGAGCAGAAAGTTCTGGAGCACAAGTCTTCAATACTATTGCAGGAAATGTTGTCAGGGCCCATAGCCTTTGCAGCATCCAGTGTCACCAAATGTTTCTTGTTATCACATGGAGTGAATCGAATTGGCTGAAGACTGATATCTGTAATGCTACGGACCACTGGAAAAGGCTGAGAAGGATCATCCGCTTGGCACTTCTGACTGAAGATTGCTGCGAAAGCCTCAGCCTTATCTTTTGCACTTATGTGCTGGGCTCTTCCACCATTGACGATGGGGATATTTGTGGAGGGTCCACCTCCAGTGAGTTGTTTAATCGTCCACTACTATTCATGACTGGATGTGGCAGGACTGGAGAGCTTAAAATCGGATTCATTGGTTGTGGTATCGCTCAGCTCTGTCTATCACTTGCTGCTTATGCTGTTTGGCATGTAAATAGTCCTCTTTGTGGCTTAGACAGGTTGACACCCATCTTCAGGTATACCTGGTGCTGCTCCTGCACTCTCTAATCAACCAGGGTTTATCCCCTGGCTTGGTAATGGTTGAGTGGGGGATATGCTGGGCCATGAGGTTACAGATTGTGCTGGAGTACAATTCTGCTGCTGTTGATGGCCCACAGCACCTCATTGATGCCCAGTCTTGAGTTGCTAAATCTATTCAAAGACTGTCCCATTTAGCATAGTGATAGCGCCACACAACATGATGGAGGTTATTTTTAATGTAAAGGCGGGACTTCACCTCCACAAGGACTGGGCGGTGGTTGCTCTTACCGATACTATCATGGACAGATGCAACTGAGGTCAAGTATGTTCTTCCCCTCTTGTTGGCTCCCTCACCACCTGCCACAGACCCAGTCTAGCAGCTATGTCCTTTAGACTCGACCAGCTCAATCTGCAGTACAGCTGCTGAGCCTCTTGGTGGATATTGAAATGCCCCACCCAGAGTACATTTTATGCCCTTGCCATCCTCAGTGCTTCCTCCAAGTGGTGTTCAACACGTAGGAGTACCAAGTCATCAGCTGACAGAGGATGGTACATGGTAATGCCTATGCTTAACTTGAAGCCATTAGACTTCATGAGATCCAGATAGAATGTTGAGCACTCCCAGGGCAACTCCACCCCACGCCCCCACTCCTCCCCAGGTGGTGTCTGGAACATTGTCTGTATTGCTTGATTAGTTTGTGAGACAGCTCTCCCAGTTTTAGCACCAGCCCCCAGATGTTAGTAAGGAGGACTTTGCATGGTCAATGGGGCTGTTTTTTTCAGTGCCTAGGTCAACGGCAGGCGCTCCGTCTAACTTCATTTCTTTGAGACTTTGTAGTAATTGGTACAACAGAATGGTTTGCTAGACCATTTCAGAGGGCAACTGAGAGTCAACCACATTGCTATTTGTCCGGAGTCATGTGTAGACCAGACCAGGTGAGGATGGCAGATTTGCTTTCCTGAAGAACGTCAGTGAACCAGATAGGTTTTTCCAACAATCAGCAATAATTTCATGGTCATCAGTAGATTCTTAATTACAGATTTTTTCTATTGATTTTAAATTCCATCACCTGCCATGGCAGGATTTGAAACTGGATCCCCAGATCATTAGCTGAGTTTATGGATTAATAGTCTAGCAATAATACCACGAGGTCAACGCCTCCCCTGCATGTGAATGCTCTATCATTCAGCAAAATTCAGGGCGAGCAGAACAACACATATAGTAACTTCCACATTCAGCTGTGCATGTGTGGATACAGAAATTGTCATCTGATTTATTCATTAATAATTGGGGGTACCAATGGCCTCACATATCTGTACACCAAAATTTGGTCTATTACATTTAGCTGAATAAATCCACATATTTAATTAGTTCAGATTTAAATCTTATTTGTTTTTTCAAAGGCATGTACCACCTTACATGAAGTGTAGATTATGAGATTAAAACAGAAGGCCAGCTATCAAATCTGCCAATACTTTACATTTAAAATACCTTGTCAGCAATTATATTTGAGTAGATAACTATTAAAAACTTACACTAATTTTCTCCCAAATATGGGAGTTTTAAAGAAAATCAAAACTTTTGTTATTTTGCTGACAGAAGTCAGACAAAAATTGGTAGGATAGCCATGAACAAATCATCATGCATTTTTGCACATTTCCTCAAGACTTTCACACATGATTCACCTCAAAACCATCTGACAAAACACAGGCAGTATTTCAATGAAGAAGTAATTAAACCAATTTGCGTGAGAGGATACAATCAGTTCTTTCTCTACTTGGATTCAATTGATAACAGTCTTTCCCAAGTAACTTTATCAATAATAGCCAGCTTAACCAGTGCAATAATGTAACAATGCAACGTCTGATTAAGACTGAGCAAACTATCACCACACGCTTGGTGTTTTATTACCACAGGTGCACAGCACAAAATGATCAGACGCATGTAACAGCCGAGGTCAGCGCTAATTGAAAACAGCTTTATTTATACACCTGCATATACTAAAGACATTGAATTCAAATGGTATGTAAAAAGCAAGTGGAGGACAAAAAAGCAGCAATATAATGATCAAGGACAGTCCCATAATAAGTGTATGACCTCAGGCAAGAACGAAAGGACAAGTTCTTAAAAGAAAATGTAAAGCTACCATCCACTCCACTCCACCCCCTCCCCAGAGTTGCTTCTTTAACTGCAGGTGTTTACAAGTTATCCACAGGATATTTAAAACTGGACCTCCATCGAAGTCAGATAGAAACCTTGATGGTTTCTCCTGTTTTCCGAACAGGCCGTTAAAATGTAGGAGGGAGAGAGGAAAAAAAATTCTTCTTGGGAGAAATTTTCCATAGTGTACCTTAGTTTGCTATTGGTCAAAAATAGTCACCACGACAATTTCTGAGGTGAAAATGTCATGACAGAATGCTCAGCCTTGACATATCATTTTATTTCATGAGATTTCCAAACCAAAAAATACTTTTTTTAAATTTCTTAAAAGGTAAATCCACAAAATCCACAATAAATATAGCTATACATATTGCAAGAACAACTTGCATTTATATGATGTATTTAACACAATACAATACCAAGTAACTTCACAAGAACATAAAAGATTTATTTTAAAAGCCCAAGCTTAGCAGAGAATCAAATGAAAAGTCATTAAGACATATAGACAAATACACGGGTTTCAAGGAGTGCTTTACAAAGGAATGAATGCGTTCTGATGGGGTCACTAAATTCGAAACATTAACTCTGCTTTCTTCATATTGATGCTGACAGA
>NC_063332.1:109645002-109696000 GCF_021869965.1 Rhincodon typus
CTTCCTGCTCCTCTGATGCTGCTTGGCCTGCTGTGTTCATCCAGCTCTGCACCTTGTTGTCCTGGGTTTCACCAGCAATTTGTTTGTTATTTGGAGACTGCATAGACGTAGACAGCTGAAAGGATGGATATCAATTGTAGGACAAAGGAAACGTGCATAAGGATAGGGTTGGGAGAGCAGAATTCTTACAGGTCATAGGAGATTACACAGATAAGCAATTTACAGACCATTGAGGAATTTGACATGAGGATGAGAGTTTTAAAATCAAAGCATTTGAGGACTGGGAGGCAATGTATGTCCTGGTTGATGTGCGAATGAGTGATATTTGGGCAGCAGCAATTTGAGTTCTCTCAGGTTTATAAAGGTCAGAAAATGGACATAGTGGCTAAAGCAGAGTTTATAGTAAGGATCAAAGCCGAAGGTTTCAGTATGCTCAATGCTTTCATGAAGGAAATTTGGGCTGACCAAAGATTGGATATTGGGTAAGGGCAAGCAACTGAATAGAATTGTAGAAGGTTCAAAAGAAGCAATGATGACATACAGCTGGATGCCATCAGTGTAGCTATGAAACCTTGAGACATGTTTATAAAATTTATTACAGAGGGAAACGTGTAGAACAGAAACACAGGAGGATCAAGGACTTAACTTTGGAGGACTTAAGAGATCATGGTGCAAGAGTAGGAAGAGAAGTCATTACATGAAAAACTCTCTGCCTCAAACTAGATAGATAAATGAGGAATTGGTTAAGCATCTCCAATTAGCTAGGCTAATGGAAGCACAGCTTCGTAGCAGAATGTTGTGTGCAGCTAAATCAAAGATTGCAGACTGGATGAGAAAATCAAAACAGATAATGAATAGTATGATATTTATGCTTTTGTTTGGACTATTTCAAAGCCGCAGTAGAATCCTGATTGGAGAGTTTCAAATGTAGATTCGGGGAAAGCTGAGCAACATGCTCATGACCCGAGAGAAAATTTGGAGATGATGGGGTTAGTCTTCAAGGACAGTGGGGTCAGACAACAGTGGATATGAAAGTGACAGTGACATACTTGAGAAGAACAAACCATGTAAATACCAGCACCTTGAGGCTCAGGAAACAAAATTAGGTAGTTAGTTAGTTAATAGAACTAAAGTGGTGAGCAAGGGCTTGATCTCATGGACAATATGAGCTTGGAGAAATGACGGCAGAAAACAAAGCTCATAAAAGGTGCTGTTTTCAGACGAAGACAGAGGGTTACCCTGTAGAAGGGAAGGGAGAGAATACAGCAGAGGAAGCTGTTTGGATGATCTTAACAACAAAGACGTTATTAGCTTCTCATATTTGTTAAAAGTAAGATCGAAGAAGATGGTTGGTAGTGGAAAAAATTTCTGGGTGCTAATTTTGTATGTCAAGACAATCCTGCAGCAGGGAGTAGTTTTGGCAAAGTAGAGCGGGGCCTAATACTTTACAACAGTCTGTCTAAATCTCTCAATGTATGGCTAAACCAATTATGCAATGTAATCTTCAAATCTACTTTCTTCCTCTGTGCTTGCAACACACCACTCTCGTCACAATGCACCCAACATACACCCCACATCCAATTACCCTTCACTCAGAATTAAGTCATGATCATTTTGTTGCCTTCTAAATCTATGCCCTTGGGCATAAGGAAGCACATCACCACTTTCTCCAGCACAATTAGGGATGGGCAATAAACGCTGGTGTAGCTAATGATGTCCACATCCCGTAAACAAATTTTTGAAAACTATGAGGAGGTCACAAGGGTTTACAAAGGGATAATGGTAGGTTAAAAGACTAGACAAAATTTTAGCAGATGAAGTATTTTGTGGGAAAATGTAAGGCTGTCCACTTTGATGGAAAGAATAGAAAAGCAGAATATTATTTACATTGATGTTGGCATAAATTCTCAATCTATGAAGCTTAAAAAAATTTGCCAAAGTTAAAATTTCCAGGCAATTACCTCTCAGAGGGCCCAATACACATCTTATAGGGTATGTCTAATGTCCACTTAAACAGAAACCAGAGTCTGGATCATAATCATGCAGGTTTAGGGGTTTGGCTGCTCCTTTCCAATTTCTACTACTTAGTCTTGTGACTCTGATACCATTACCACATTGTCATTATGTATTCATCTGATGTTAAGCCCCTTACTTTGCATAAGCAGTCACAATCTTTGTAATTTGCATTGTGGAATTTGCTCTGTGTTGGTTTATCTAAACTCCCATGCATCCTTGAAACATAATCTGCATCATTTGCTTGTGAAACAAGTAAAACATTCATTTGTGGATGAAAAACAGGTTAATTTCGAAAGCAAGTGTAGTATGTCATAGCCGAAATGATGAGTTAAAATTTCACCAATTGCATTCAAAAACATGCTTTTGGGGCTGGAAAGACGGGGACAATCTTACATGCTGCGACCTATGGTATATGTTTAAATACTGCAGAATGCTACGGGAGAGTGACCTGCATGCTTTTGTACATGAATCACAAAATGTTACCACGTAAATGGAGTAAGTACAAAAACAGAAGTTGCCGGAAGTTCAGCAGGTCTGGCAGCACCTGTAAAGAAAAATAACCCAGAGTTAAAGTTTCGGGTCCGGTGACCCTTCCTCAGAACAATGAAGTTTCTGAGGAAGGGTCACCGGACCCGAAACGCTAACTCTGATTTTTTCTTCACAGATGCTGCCAGACCTGTTGAGCTTCCAGCAATTTCTGTTTTTGTTCCTGATTTACAACACCAACAATTCTTTCGGATTTTAAATGGAGTAAGTAATTAGGCAGATGGAACATTAGACTTTATTTCAAGGGGACTGGAGTTCAAAAGTAGGGAAATATTGTTATAACTGTACAGGGCAGCAGTGGTAAAATACTCATAGTACTGCATTCGGTTTTGTCACCTTACTTAAGCACAGATGTACTTGGAGACAGAGAAGATACACCAAACTGATTCCTTAGGTGAAGATCCTGTCCTATAATGAAAGGTTAAACAGATTGAACATATAGTCAATGGAGTTTTAATCTGAGGTGATCTTGTCAAAACATGCAAGATTCTGAGTGAATTAGACAGAGTAGATATTGGAAGGTTGTTTCTCCCCACCTTATCTTATTCTTGTGGAAAAATCTAGAATTGGCAGCACCATTTCAAAACATGAAATCATCTATTTAAGACTGAAATGACAAGGAATTTTTTCTTGCAGGAACTTATTAACCTTTGAAACTTTTTATTTCAAACAGCAGAAGAAACTGGGCCATTGGATATATTCAAAGCTGAATTGAACACATTTTTCATCCAGAAGGGAGTTTAGGGGAGAGAGTGAAGGAAACTAAGAATTGATGCCACAAACTGAATCCTATTGGTTGCTTGAGCAGGCTCTAAAGCTAATTTGCCTAATTATGCTCTATTATCTCATGTTCCGTAAAACTGGGAGTTTGAAAAAGATTAGTCCATCAGCATCTGATAAAGCAAAAAGGCAGTTTAAGGTTTCAAATGGAAGGTGGTGATGAAGGAACTCCATACAAAATATTAGCTTGTTTCTTATCGTCAGAAATTGCATGATTTGTTAAAATATTTCAACTTTTCTCTTTGAAGGCCGCAAAATACCATGGACTATCTTTAAGGTTATTTGATGAAGTTCCCATTCTACCTATTTTAAGTTTACAACAGGAACAAGAAGCAAAGAATAAAAATAATTGGGACTCAGTGAAACAACTAATGAATGGAGAAAAAATGAAAAGAAACAACAGCACTTGGCATAGATCCAGAATTATCACCCAGCAGAACCCAAGGCTTCTCAAAGACATTTCACTGTTCACCAGCAAAGGATGCATGCCAATGGACAAGTGAATAAATATGAACCCATTATTCATCAGGGTAAATGTTTGGTCTTCATGCTCGCCCAATTAAGTTCAGAAGTTAAATGTATGTGATTCAGGACAGAGGGCAGACCTATATTGCATAATTCTGTGGCACAATGTGTTGGTATATTCCTGAGAATAACTCAGATTTATATCAAAGGTGGAGAGTAAATACTCGAAACTTCAATTATCTGTCAAGTTTTGATTGAACTTCAAAATAAAATTATGATGTCACAGCGAATCCAGCTGAGTGTACACATAACAAGCATTTCAATGTTATCGGAATCCTTTTTGTGCTGTACTTAGTTCAACACAGGTTTAAGCATGCTGTCATGCAGATATTGAACAATACAGAAGATGTTGAAAATATATTTATTAATTGCTCAGTTCCATTCAAAAATGTAAATACACAAATAGTTATCAGCATTTTAAACATTTTACGTAAAATGAAATATCTAGTTAACTTCTTTGACAAATGTGTTTCTCATTGGGAATGAAAATGTAACCAGAGAATGTTATGAGCTGGTCCATAATCAAATCCTTCAGTGAAAATAATATTTTAATCTGAACAACATAGATAATGGCCTTGACATCAATTCAAAAGCATGGTGGGACATGGAGGCCGAAAGGAAACGTGAAAGCAAGTTAGCACATCCAACTGTGCCATTTTAATGCAAGAATCATATTTACATTTTATTTTCAGCATTTAGGTCGATTACTGTGACCTCAAACCTATATGACACACTATCAACTCCAGTACATACAAAAGGAAATCCATTATTAGAATTTCGATCTGGAGTTGAAAGTAGGAGGGGAAAAACATTAACAGTGGATCCAGGATGGTCAAAGGCTGTATCCAGCTTTAATACACTTCCCTTGAAGTGGAGAGAGGCATTTCCTTAGCATTGGAAGGAAGATGCTTTCAACCTCCAAAAAAAGCTTTGGTTAGAGCCATTCTTCTGGATTTGGTTTAATAGCCTAATGTGGGCAAGAAAAGTGAATCTAAGTACAATTGCATTTTCCCTACATCCTGCTGTGAGCATCACCACTTCCTCCTACTACACCTCACTCTGCCTTGTCAACCCCAGGAAATGGGAATAAGAATAGAAATGATTATGAAGACATTTTTATAAAATAATTCTGCCCTTAAACAACATATTTAAACTAGCTTTCACATCACAAAGAACAGCTTTGTCCACTTCCAGGTCAAATGTAGGGCAAGAGCAAAATCTTTTAGGATACCTGACACAATATATCATAACCCATGAAGGAACTGACAAAACAGCTTTTTAAATCCTGAAACACCCTGTTTCTGTGAATGTTCAAAATTCTATAGCAAGTCACCCCAACTGCATGGAATTTGTACAAGAATACCTAAGGAAGTGATGGAATAAATAGGGGAGATGTGGCAATTGTTTTTGCACTGCATTAGGCTCAGGGCAGTAGCAAAAAATTGTAAACTAACTACTGCAAAGTTACTGCAATTTTTAAGATATGTCAGAAGCATAACCTGGGGATTCATTGGATGCAAATTTAATATCCATATTGGGAACATATTGGCATGTATTAAAGAATGAAGCAATTCAAGCACATTTAACAAGCATAAAGGCAATAGTTCCAAGCTAACATGAGTTTATGAAAGGCAGGTCATACTTAACAAATTTAGCCAAATTCTTTTGGAATTCAGTTGGTACGGTTAGTATTATATACCCAGATTTTCAGAAGTCTTTCACTAGGTCCCGCACAAGAGAATTTTAGCTAACAGTCAGCATAGAGAGGAGTAAATAAATAATTAATTGTGTAGACAGTAAGATTGAAAGATCAGTAGTCATAAGAACAAGCCTTTGCCAGGCAGTTTAATGAAATTAATATACCCACAATTTATTTGATTTCTCAACTTAAAAAAATGATTTTTCACGAGAATATTGAAACTTAAACAATTCAAGTTGTAAGTTGCCACTTAAGCAAATAAGTGAAATCCCTTCAATGCATACCAATGGTTATGAAGCCTAATACAAAGAGGGAGTATCCAAACAATACAGGAATTTTAAACAACATTAATTGGATTACATGTGCAGTTTTGTATTTTATTTCTGTTGTCATAACATATTGAAAAATCTAGTGCAGATTGAAAAATGGCTCAGATTTGTGATCATAGAGTGATGCAGAGAACACATCTATGAACAGATCAACGGGACATCCATGGGATCACCTATCGCTGGACTAATAGCAGAAGTGGTGATGCAGAGACACAAAAACTGGCCCTTCCACAAATCCAACCCAAATTATGGATCTGATACTTGGATGACACTTACATCATTATCAAACAGACCAAACTAGAGGAGACGCACCAACTAATAAACAACACTCTCACTGGCATCAAATTCACCAGGGAAGAAGAAAAGAACGAACAGTTCCCATCTCTGGATGTCATGGTAGAACGTAGGGCCAACGGGGAATTCCTGACGAAAGTACACAGAAAAGCCACAAACACTGACCAAGTACTGAATTTCAACAGTAACCACCCCAACACCCACAAACGAAGTTGCATGAAAACACTATTTAAATGAGCGACAACACAATGTTGCAACCCAGAACTACGCCAAAAAGAAGACAAGTACCTCCACCAAGTACTTAAGGACAACAAATACCCGAACAACTGGATCCGATGATGCCTATCACACGAACAACAACAGGAAGATACTGCATGCCCTAACACACTCATCACACTACGATACATCAAGAACGTATCCAAACTGACCACAAGACTCCCACAACCATCAGAGTAGCACACAAACCCATGTCAACCCTACGCCAACTGCTAACTCAAACCAAAGACCCCTTACCCACTATGGACAAAACCAACATAATATACAAAATTCCATGCAAGGACTGTGAAATACATGATATTGGACAGACAGGAAGAAAATTGGCCACAAGAGTACATGAACACTAATTAGCAACAAAAAGACATGACCAATACTCACTCACCTCCATTCACATGGATAAGGAGAGCCACCAGTTCGATTGGGACAACACCAAGATCCTAACAGGCCAAACAGAGACAAATAGGGAATTTCTAAAGGCTTGGTTCTCCACCAAGAAGGCCATCAACAAACACACAGAATAAGACCCTACATATACACCACTGCGAAGGAAAACAAGAAATGAGGTAATCAAATCCAACAGACCCCAAAATTTAAATACCAGGTGGGAAAACACAACAGCGCTTCATCGGAGGCTGCACTGATGATGTTACCCAGTAGAGTAATGAAATGTCTGCGAACTAACGAACCAGCTCGGTGAGCGAACCAACCACAGAGAAAAAGAAAATAAATCTATTCCCATTGAAAGAAAAATTATGGTGTTAGTGAAAAAACATGGTTTAACTGAAACACAAACCTTTAGTTTGGCACAAATTCAGAAATGCTAGGCCAATTCACCAGGTCTGGTACTTCTGTGAAGACAGAAACAAAGTTAACATTTCGAGTCCAATAAGACTTTTCTTCAGAACATAAAATCATATTGGACCCAAAACATTAACTCTGCTTCTCTCTCCAAAGATGCTGCCAGACCTGCTGAATTTCTCCAGCACTTTCAGTTTTTATTTCAGATTTCCAGTATCTACAGTACTTTATTTTTATTTCAGTTACATGTACCTGGCCATCTTGACCAAAGCAAAAGGACATGATTACGGACTACAGAAACCACAATCTAAATTAAATTTCAAGAACGAGTTTATCAGATCAAAGAATTGTCCATTGGTACACTAAGGTGTGCATTTTTAAAGCTGTGGATCAAAGAAAATGGTTGGGACAAAATGAGGTTCTAATCACATTCAACTTTTAATCTTGGAGTTCTTGATTCTAACAAGTGACAACAAGAGTAATCAAATGTTAATTTAATTTCCTCTTCCATTCCCGTTCTGCTCCAACCAAGTCAAATGCAAACTTCAGGAATAGCATCTCATTTATTTTTATGAACACTGCATCTCACTGGTATAAATTTTGACAATATCAGTATTTAGCTATATACCGCATTTTGTTTCCCCATCTTGCAATATTGAAGATTATGGTGGCTCCATCAGCACAGAGGGGGAGAGATGGAAAATGTGGGGGGTAAGTGGATAAATGCTTCAAGTGTATATGCAGACCATTCTATTTTGAAACTATTATGTGCAACCAGCATTTTCTGTTTTCTTTTTTGTTGTTGTTTTACTCCGATCTTATTAGTGTCATCATCATAATTGTTTGGGCTTTTTCATCAAATATCATTTGTTTTACTTTACCGAAATAGTTTTTCATATTGGACAGGCAGTCTGCAGGTCATTCAATCTATTAACTTCTACTTGTTAATTACTGATATGAGTTCTGAAGAAGAAGGATCACTGGACACGAAACTTTAACTCTTGATTTCTCTCACAAATGCTGCCAGATCTGCTGCATTTTTTTGAGGTATTTCTGTTTTGGTACCGATATACTTTGTTTCCTAACCATCCCCATTCACTTCTTCCTCTTTCCAAGCCTAAAGGATATGTTGATCTTTCCATTTCCAACTCTGAGGAAGAGTATGAAAGTGAAATGTTCTAATGATGTTTAACTTTTATACATGCCTGATTTGTCATAATCAGTTGAAGGACATGGTTTTGATTCTCAAACTTCTTACACAAACTATACATTCATTATTTATGAAAGAATAATTAGGTTTATATGGCCATTTACTAAAGATCTCCTGTTGAGTTTTTACAGGTACTGAGTTCCAGTCCTAAGTGGGCTCTTCACTGTCGTGTGAACAGTCTTTGATAGCATTAAGTCGTGTCAGGACCCAGCTTCCACGTGAATAATTGTATCACTATCAGAAAGGCATATTTACAATCACAAATTACTGCGGTCAGAGATAACACACAACAATATTTCATTATATTAATTCTATTTGTCTTCTCAGTCTATCTTGAAATGCACAAATTCCCTGCTGTAAATATGTATATAGCAACAAAAATATGCACATTTCAAATTTTAAGTCCAGCTAGAATATTTTCTGCTTATTTCACAAAAGATTACTTTATTAAAAGAAAGGAAAAAAAGTGATTTCATGTTTTCAATCTCTTCCATTTACAAAACAACCTCTAACCACAAGATGGTATTTGTGATTACAGATCCATCCAGGTGTAGATATGGCTATAAAATTTTCAAGCTATTAGAATTTTCAGTGCTATCATAAACAGGTTGGTCATTTAATTTGAAATATATCTTATTAACTTCAAGTGAACTTGTTCAACCAGAAGTCTACAATTGCTTTGTCTACTTGCAAAATACCATTTTTTTGCTATCAAAGCCTGTAATCAACTCTTAACTCAATAAGCTCAACAAACAAGTGATTAGGCACCCAGGTGTCCACAATCTTACAGCCTGAATGCTGTGATAATCCTTTTTCTGCCTGCGCATTAAACTATTCATTGAAATGTAGGTGAACATGTTGCTTATGCATGTAAAGTTGGATCCCTTCACTGAAAGTTCATTATCTCAGTTGTGCCAGTGGGGCAAGCAGCAGACAAGCAAGAGGAGCAGAAAAACTGGAATGAAAGTTGCCAGGTTTTAACCACCAGTTTTTACAGAATATCAAAAATCACAATACCATGGTCCATAATTCAGATTTGTACTATTCTTCCTGAAAAATATGGCCAAGAAACATTGTCCATCTTTTTTTAGCTAATTATAATCTAACCATATACAGTCAGTTCAGCTATAATGCGTGTTCCGTCAACGCGAACTGGCTGTAACACGACTGACGAATAAGGGAACGTTATTTCTATAACGCAAACTTGTGTTGGCTATAACGTGATTCCATCAGTGCGTGGAGGAGTTCATGTCGACATCACATGATCGTTTCAATGGGCTTTGTCCTGAATACGTACAACGTTAGCACTGAAAGAGTCTCTGTGTCAGCATCACGTAATCATTTTGCTAACTTTGTCATGAAGTGATTTCTGTGAGAGATACAGTACAACCTCCTCCTCCATCAAGTCATCTTGACACTTATTCAAGGTGAAGTGTTAAGTTTGCTTTTATTTCATTATTAGATATGAATTAAATGTTTTATGGTTTTGAGTGATTTTTGAGTGATTTTGAGTGATTTTTGTTCAGTAGTCTGCCCCGAACCCCACTTTTCCCATAGCTCCCATTATTTCTATAGCGCAATTTTCTATAACCCGATATTGCACAGAAATATAACTATCGCATTATAGCAGAACCGACTGTACTGGGATGAAACCAGAGTGAATGTTAGCCACCAGCACCATGTCATCTCGAACCTATTTCCTTGATTATCATTATTCTATGATACAAGCTAACTGCATCAAAAAAAACTGAACTCTCTCATATGTCAAGCAGAGTGTAACTTGATATGACACATCCCATTACGTGCTAAGAGTGTCAATTTCTGGCACAACATTTTCCTTACTACCAGAAGATCAAATTTTATTGAAACAATACTTGAATTAGCTGACAAATATTCAACTGGCAACCAGCATTTAACAAAGAGGTGTTGTTTTATTATACACAGATGTACCCAGTTTTACCTTCAGTTCAATTATTCTTATTATGCTAGGGAGTTCTTGTGGCATAGTGGTAGTGCCCCTACCCCTAGCCTAGGTTCAAGTCACACCTGCTCCAGAGGGGAGTAATAACATCGCTGAACAGGTTGATCAAAAAAAAGGGTTGATTTTTTTTTAAAAATTCTCATTATTCTAATCTCAATCTGATCCAAGAGCTGGATTATTTAAATTTTGCTGGCAGGAAGAATGATTGTAATCCTCGGGACATAAAGATGCTCAAAAATACTCTATACAATCTGAACAAATTTATGACGCCCCTGTTTGTTACCATACAAGTTTACGTTTCAGAAATAGATGAAATCTTCCCATTCCCTCAGCCTTGAGGAGATACCAAGAGAAAATCTCAAAACTCCTGCATAACCGCACGTCCCCAGTGCATTTTGGCCTCCAATTAATTTTATCAAGGGCAAGACAAGAATGGATCCAGAAACCTGTCTATAGCCTGTCTCTTGGACGAAGACTGAGAGACCATTATATCTTCTTTAAATATCCCCATGCAGGACATCCCAGGGTTTCCCACCACTCACTCCTCTTGTCCACATTGCCAGGCACAGCTGCTGGCCTTGTGTGCTGCAAATGGCTTTCCTGCCACCTCAGCTGTAATGGGCCAGTGAACAATTTGCCCATCTCCAGTAAGATCACATCAGCAGACAATGCCAGGATTATTGGGTTCAAGACCAGGAATTGACCCCAAAGCCCTGAAACCACAAATCCAAAAAAAACTCATTCAATGTCTGCCATCATCCAAGTAGATTCACTGGAATGATAAAACACACTTACATGATGAACTCCTCAGAAACAAGGGTTTCACAGTTTGCTGACCATAGTAAGTTTGTCTTCTACTGCTTTTTCTTTCCTAGTATTTACAAGTGGAGCAAGGGTTAATTAACGGGTCATGTCCAACAGGTATAAAAACATCATTCCTATCACATTTATTATCTTTCTGGCTTCTAAATCAATGAGAAACAGGAGTAGCACATTTTCCAAGCAGCACGTTCAGGTCCCATGGCACTTCAGCTAAATGTTTCTCCTTGTGCCTGGGGTACTGGCAGCACAGGCATCATTGATGATGAGCTGGCTCAAGACTGATGGAGTTTCTTTAAGCTACATCTTTCTATTCTTTTCTTATGTAAAATTATTCAAAACAGTGCTGGATTGTGGTGACAGTGGAATAGCTTTTCACTGTGTTTTTCTGTTTTTCTCACTGTAAAATACATGTGACCAATAAATAAAATCATTCATCAATGTTATGTCATACAAACACTTTCATGTAAGTAGGCACCAATTTTTCAAGTGCTTCAACCAATTGTTTTGCTTTTCTGACCAAAAGGAGACCAACGATAATGGATCTCTCTCACGTGCATTTTGGAACTCATTTAAGGGTGACTTCTCAACTCCCTAATCTTGCACTCATACTTTCTCCTTTGTCCAGGTTGGAATTTTGATCCCTTTCAGTTCATACTGTCTATGCAGGTCAGTAAAAGTTTTATGAGACAGAAAGTGTGGGCTGAATCTGAGGTTCTTTTGGCTTAGTCTGAATTGCATCAAGTTTTTTGAAAGGATTTCTGATTGGGATTTCTTACCATAACTTACCAAATTTGCCTCATTAATTACCTATTCCAACCCCTTATGCCATCCCTAACATCCAATTCTGACCCCATCTTACACTATCATTCCCCAAACAATTCGCCACTCAGCAGATATCCTAGAATTCACAGGCATCCTTTGCATATGTGCCATCTTTAAAAATCCATTGTGCAACCAGGCAAGCACTGTCATCCGATACTGCCCTGGGTGGCTCCTGATATTTGTGTCAGACATGGCTGACAGGAAGAAATCTGCGCTATGCTTTGCAGATAGGGACCCAGAGATCCTGTTGGATAGTGTGATGCTGGGGGAAGATGTCCTCTTCCCCCTAAGACCAGTAGTGAATGCCTCATCACATGATCATGCTAGCTTGGAGGAAGGTTGCCACCCGAGTCAATACAGCCTCAGATGTCTGAAGGAGTGGACACTACTGTAAGAAGGTCAATGACCTTCTCCACTCTGCCAGCATAAGTACCACAATCTTCTCTCCAATATCTCACACTCACTAGATCTTTGCCAATCTCTCACCAGGGCTCATATTCTACCATCCCCAGTAATGCCTGTAACATCTTCTCTCAGTCACCTTCCTCTAAACTCAACCCAAAACATTAACTCTGATTTCTCTCCACAGATGTAACCAGACCTGCTGAGCTCTGCCAACAATTTCTACTTTTGATTCTGAATTCACCAGATACTGCTCTGGAATGTTAGAATGAAATGCTCCCAACAATGAGATCAGCCTCATCAGTTTTCATCTGATTCAGCCACAAATCTCACAATAGCCCACGATGCTCAGGCTCCTATAAGCACTTACTAAGGTATAAGCAATGCTTTGTCACTGACCTCTATAAAGATGGCTAACATTAGTTTCCAGTTATAGTGGGGACTACATTCGGGGGCATACAAGAGATTAGAGAGGACATTTGTGCAGCACAAAATCAACATGAAGTAGCCAAAATTTGTAGGCAAAGTAATAACCTACTGGGATAGGTTAAGAATTTACTGAATGATGAAATTGGTCCATCCCTGACCTCTTAAAAATTATTCTTTCTTAAGGTACATATCTTTCCCTTTAATTAAGCTTAACCTGTGAACGTAAGCAAGATCATCAGTGAGGATCGGAGGTGGATACAAATCAGCATTATCCTAGGTTGTCAGGCCATGAGTTTTTAGGGCTTCCATCTCGACAACAGAAATACAAACCTTCAGTATGTTTAAGATGAAATTGTTTGAAAGAGTGGAAGAATTAGTGTACTTGAGAGCAGCACGTCAATGCACCTTAGTGGTTTTTCTAAATGTGCCCTTCCTTCTTTCACTATTTCTGATTAGTGGTGGCAGCTGTTCATCCTTGTATTTTCCGGTTTAAAGTTTTACGCTAAAGTTGTATGTTTAAAAATGCTTTTTGAAGTAATTAATTTCAAGTATTACTATATAAAGAATTCTGAAATTATCAAATGTGGAAAATTGAAAAAAAAACATAACATCTGTTTGTGTTTTTGGATCTTATTAAAAATGGTAACAAAATTCAGCATTGTCTTAATACTAGCATTAAAATAAGCTTGTTTTTGTTCTAAATGTATTACAATAAGTACAAGTGTTCCCTTATTGTAACTCTTTGTATTTTTACTATTTGAAGAAGGGCAGGGGGAATGCACAGCATTCATTATGCTTTCAAGATCCAGTGAAATGCATTTCCTAAACGAAACAAGATAGAAACATATTTTCAAAATAGCTCCTCCTTCCTTTCCATCACCCTGGTGATGGACATACTTTACCCAAAGCAACTGTTTGTCTTTTAGAATAAAAGCATGAATAGCTGCTTATATCAGAGTTAGGATATACTCACTTTTTCTGGCTTTTCTTAGCAAGTCTTGCAGCCTCAGCAGCTGCCTTCCTCATTTCAAATTCTTCTCTTTTCAGCACCTCTCCACTTCCCCTGTATCCCAGCTCCACCAATTGTCGAGCCAGCTCCTCATCCTAAAGGATTCATGGAGATCATTAACCAAGGCAGAAGTGAAATTTATACACTATCTGATAATGTTACAGCAATATTGAAACTTTTAGGCCGATCGGAAAACAAGTCAGAAAGGTAAAAAATAATTCTAATAACTTCTGCATAAAGTGAACTTTATGATACTGTTAATAATAAAAGGAGAGCAAGTACCTTTGTATAAAATCTTCTTTAGTTTATCGGTGTTAACATTGTTCAATAAGAATGATGAGGTCACTGATATACTACTGCTGAAACATATACTGCATTCTAAAACTCTGAAACGTAACTCACTGAAAATTTAAAAATTTTTAATAGTACAAATGACCAGAAAGTGTTATGTACGAACAGGGACTGAAACAATCACAATAAAGTAGAAGATGTTGCTTCTATCATAACAGCTTAGGTGAATTAGTATTAAATATCACGAATTATTTCTAATGTTTTCTTTCACATTGTTAACAAATTAATTTCAAAAATCATATTTTAGAAATTAAGTGCCTGATATTAAATCTGTTAATGAATCAGTTTTGAATGAGTTAAAATCTTGCTCCATGTCTTGAGCAAATCTCCAGACTAATGTTGTACTCATAATTTTAACGATCAAAAAACCCAGGAATTTCATAATTCAGAAAACTACATGGGCTTCCATGATTGAATTGAAGGATATATTTAAAAATAAACACTTGCATATTATTCTTGACTACAAATCAACTGTAAAGAATACTGCATGCAAATCTGTTTGTCCTAAGGTATTTTATATTTAACCATCATTCTGCATGAATTACTGTGACTGTGCATCAAAGCTCGCAGATTAATATAGATTTGACAGCACTAGTTATTTATCTACTGATTATTTATATAATGATTAAATTACTTTTACTTAACAACTTCCTTTCAAGTTATCAATCACAGTTGTTTAAAAAATGAAAATGTATTAAAGAAAATGGTGGTGGGTGGAGAAGAAAGATTAAGCTTAAGTATTTATATAGTCTACTGTATTTGTCTTTTATCATTTTCTGAAACTATGGTTTTTAAATCTTGTGGAACTGCGGGTTTAATTAAATTGACAGAAATTGGAGCAGACTCATTAACAAGAGTCCAGGTTATATATAGTTCATATTTCAAAACTTTACATTTTCTAACAAAACAGGAAATCAAAAAGATATTTATCTATCATGTTAAGTTTCATTAATTAAACAGTTGTTTAAAAGTTGCATGCAAGAAATAAATATATACAAATCAAATATCTATTTTTACCCATTGAGCAAGATTCTGCTCCTTTACAGTCAACTCTAAATATTTCTTCTGTTGTAATTATTTAAGTCTTCAACCTCCTTCAACTTCAGAATGAGCAAGTTTGTATGAATGTACATAATACTGCTGAAGTGATAAAATGTTAACTAAAAGTATAAGTCAAGATTGATACAATTACTCTGTAATAATAAATAATAATTCCACACAAAACAAAATTTCTGTTACAAGTGATGATTGTCCTAATTTCATTTATCTGTGGACAGTTCAATGGCAAAAGTGGTCAGGTTTAAACATTGATTTATCATATTTATTTACATTTGAATTGTAAACCTGTACATTTCTAGTTTTCTGAAATATTATTGCACAAAATATGGATAGTGAATACATTTCTTATTATAACCAGATTAATTTTAACAAACAGGCTAGTGGTTTTAAACTGCCATAAATATAAACTTGATCAATTCAGAATGATGTTTTGAACAAGCACTGCCACCTTGTGCCATGTTCAATATACAAAGTACTTAACTCTTTGCAATAAACTTAGCTGTAAATCCTTCCTAATGACAAGATTATATTTACATTTCTAATGTTTACTATGAACAAATATTTAATTAAGTGAATAAAGCAGTGAAATCATCAGTACGCATATTACAATTTTAGTAAGTAGAAAAATTTTAAAAGTAATAAAAGTCAAATCAAAATTATTCTAGGAGCAGAATAAAAGTATTTCAGCACTTTTCTCTACAAAATATTATGGAATATCTGACAAATTAGTAGTTAAATTGGAGTTGAACCCGCTAAAATCCAGAAGCTGGCAGTCTGCATTTACAACAATAGCTTAACCTCCAGAATCATAGAAATTCTACAGATGACTGACTGAGTCAGATACATCCATCCTCTGGTACACACTCACCAGTTCACTGGGCTCTGCATTGCATATTGTTTTGTCTGCGCTTGAGATTCTCCTGTGGCAGTCACAACTGCAGTGCAACTTCAGAGGTATGAATTTTTCTGTTTTTTTACTTTGGGGAGGGGTGCTTCCAAATGCTTTGAAACATTCCTGTTGTGAGGTGGGTATGCAGCTCCAGCTGTGCTGCCCTGCTGCTCGCCCACTAGTTAAGCTGTCTCCCTCACCATTTGCATGCCTATCTGCAATACTACCTGGTCTTCCTCGAAATTTGGTAAGATGACATTTGTTAGTCAGACTACCTGCTCATCCAGCAGGGATACATGCTTCCTTCCCCTGAAATTCTTCTGCCCGGTTTAGGGCTTTTCGATTTCTATCTCATGTTCTTTAGGGCACCCTGACTCACAGAGCACTGACTAGCTCCTGCTGTTCTACCCAGAGGCTCTTTCACAACTGCATACAGTAGTTTCCTCACCATCTATGGGTCTATTTGAAAACTTCTAAATTTAGAAAGACGGTTTTGGCCAGCCTGACCAAATTATGAATTAGCAGGGGTAAGCACTCCCAAATAGGAAATCTTTCCTTGTTCCAACCAGGTCCGGAATGAGTTCTATGATTACTGAATCCAAAACTACAGCACACAATACATGAACTCAGAGGAAGCATTTACAATTCTCCCTGACATGTAGATTATAGAGTCTCAGTGTCTCTGAGTACAGCAATAGGCTTGCTTGGTTTTTGGGAGTAGAGCTATTATTGGCATCCAGGATTCCTCACTCACTGCAGCTGTAACACATCATCTGCCTGCAATCTTTCATACTTTAATTAACTACTTGATTTTCTTTCTTACGTACCTTATTAATGTTACCACCAGTTCCTATACTATTTTAAATTTTACAAATTGAACAAAAATAGACAATTTACCAGATTTTTACCAAAAAGTAGCTTCTTCCCCTGTAGTCAAGTAAATCAATTCTAGAGGCTGGAAAAATTAGAAAAAGCAAAAGCAAATTTGCACTCCTTCCCTCCTCATCTAACTGCCCCAATCATCAATTCTCAGCACTCTTTCCAAAACCACACACTGTGCGAAATAATATTAAGAAGACCAGCTTTAAATATTCTGAAACAAAAGACTTCACTGACCCCAGGTACAAAAAAATTGGTTTCAACCACATTCCTTAATTATGTAACATTAACTATATTCCAGTAAAACCCTGCTTAAAGCTTAGTAATTCAGAGATGAACAATAGATTTTAGCTCAAATAAGAGTGCCGGGGGGCATACTAGAATCAGCATCAGGCATGCAAAAACCTGGTAAGGTTATAAAACAGGCCTACCTGCATGCCAAACACGTTAAGCAGCAAGTGATAGACAGATCTAAGTAATTCTATAATGAGTGGATCAGATCTAAGTTTGGCAGTCCTGCCAAATCTAGTTGAGTAGTTGCGGTCAATTAAGCAACTCACTGAAGGAGAACGCATCAAAAGCATCCTCATCCTCAATAATGGGGCAATCTAGTACATCAATGTAAAAGATAAGGCAGAAGTATTTGCAACAATCTTCAGCCAGACATGCCAAGTGAATGATCTATCTCAGTCTCCTCGAGAGGTCCCCAGAGTGACACGTGCCAGTTTTCAACTAATTCAATTCGGTCCACATGATATTTAGAAACACTTGAGGGTATCGGATACTGTAAAGGCTATGGACTCTAAAAATATTCCAGCAAATTACCAAAGACATGCTCCAGAACATGCCTAGTCAAGCTGTTGCAGTGCAGCTACAATGATATCTATCCAGCGATGTGGAAAACTACCCAGGTATGTCCTGCAGACTAAAACCAGGACAAATCTACAAATATTCAGTCCTTCCACTACAGACGCTTCTAGCAGCAGCGTGTACCATCCACAAGATGCACTGCAGAAATTCACCAAGGCTGCTGAGACAGCACCTTCCAAATCCATGAACACCATCATCGAGAAGGATAAGGGCAGCAGATACGTGGGAATACCACCCATCTGTAAGCTCCCTTCAAACCACATACCATCCTAAAACTCCCTCCTGAAAAACACTGTGGGTCTACCTACACCAAATGAACTGCAGTGATCCAACAAGACAGCTCACCACCACCTTCTCAAAGGCAACTAGAGATGGACAATAAATGCCAGAAACACCCATATCTCATGAGTGAATAAGAAAAAGTTAAATGTTAAATGCAAACAAAATTAGATTTTTGCAGAAGTTCAAACTCCCTTACTCACTAACTGTCAACAGTAAGTTTCTCTTATGATGACAGAATACATTAGTGTTCTCCTTGTCTAGTGGCTCAACAGTGCTGGTCAGAAAGTGCTACTTCAAAACATTCACCATCATGCCATTTTAAGACCAGCTACAAGAGTAAATTCCCCCTGGTTACTGTAGCGTATGACATAGAGGCCTATTACATGGCCATCATGCACACCTTGTCAGACCTCAAAGTCATTCAGACACTGCACCCATATTCTTATGACCACACTACAGCTACAGACTTCTTCAGTCGTCATGTCCTGCCATGCTTTCTTTGTCAGACTTGCAGGCCTGTTCTTCCCATCCATTGAGAACAGAACCTCTTTTTATTCCCCTACCACCTCCAGGGAGACATTACTGAAATGTGGAGCCACCTTTCTGCCTACAACAGCCATTCATTCACAAACTGACATCTGCTGCACCCCTTCATCTGCCTGTGTACAGCTTTTATGAAGACTGCAGACTAGCTTTAAATGTGATTCAGTAAATTATTGGCAATATTAGTTTCCATGAGACATCCATTATTGGCCAACTCCCCCACTTGCCAGCCTATTGGCAATGTTCCAACATCCAGCCAATTAAAGTCCTGATATTGCAGTCACACAACCCATAAATGATTCTTGCATAGGAATTTCAACTTACTTAGTAAACTCCAGCCAACTGGTTTGAACTTTAAAAGGACTCCTTGATACCACACTCAGTCAAATGTTGACTTGATATGAAGAGCAGATACCCCACACCAGTGGAATTCAACTCTTTTTTTTAAATCTATGTCTGTTTGGAACAAGGCTTTAATGAGGTTTGGAGTTGAATAATTCTGGCAGAACCCAAACTAAGCTAACTAAATTCTGCTTGATAGCACCGTGGAGAAAACTTCCATCACTTTACTTACTGTTGTTTAATTAATAGAGTGGCAATTGGTCAGACTGGATTAGTTCTGCCTGGGTAATCTTCCAGATTGTCAGTTTATGACAGAGTTGTAGCACTAATGGAACATTTAGCCATGGCACACAGATCTCCAGCGCTACAGTCAGAACATTATTGGGCTGTATAGCTTTGCTGAGGAGACTGAGCATTTCTTGATACAATATACAATTGAAAAATTTGCATTTTAGCTTCAGAAAGCGGTCAAGACAGATTTCCGCCTGCCACTTCTAGCTGAAGATCCAGCCTTGTCTTTAGCACTGACAGGATCCATCATCATCCAAAATTAGGGGCTTCCATAGAGCTTTTCCTTTTTTAATAATTGTTTAATAGCTGTTTAATAGTTCACCAGACTTCATGATCAGGCGTAGAAGGACTACAGAGATTTAACCCGTACATATGGGATCACTTAGTTTCCTATAGCATGTCTCATTATTGATAATAATTGCACACAAAAGAAATAAATCAAATCATAGATTCAGACTTAGCATTCCTATGCTGGTAGGTTTGGAGGGTGGGGGTTGGTTGGGGGATGGGGGAGGTGGTTTGCTCATAAATCCAGCAGGTAAACTTTCTTATCTGCCTGTACCCAACCTCAAATTTTATACTGGGTGGGTGGGGGGGGAGGGGGGGTAAGTTAACCATGAAATTATTCATCTGCTGTTAACAACTCAGTTAACCAGTTCCAGATTAAACCCTATCAAAGATGCCTGGGGCTTCAGTTGTGCCTTTTTCATGGAGCTTCAATGCCTTCTCCAGGCTGATTTTAAGTTAGTACAGAATAACAAGGTCTGTACCCGCAGGTTTCATCAGATTTGCAGTAGGCTGATGTCCATGAGCAATAACACAGCACAGCCACCCACATGAACCCAGCTTTAATACTGCTTTGTTAGAAGAAAGTCAAATCCATTTAAACAGTTCCATTCATAAAAGAACACTTCTTGTTTCATTGTAAATAGTAACAGCAGTTTACAAATGCTTCAGAAGAGAAGTGCAAGGTACCAACTTTTTATTATCCAGTGAAGCAGCACCATCTGCTGTTGGCATTGTCTTGCACACCACTGCCACCCTCTGTTGATTAGCAACAGGAACAAGGCAGCCTAAATCCAAAGGATCAGTATGTAACTTACTATTTCCATCACTAATGCCAATAACTATTAGTATTCCTTGCATTCTTCTGTGTTACTAACCATACAACTTGAGTAAAGCAGTGTTTCCACTCTGATCATAAACATTCCTGATGCAATGGAAAAAAACCAATATGGTCTGTTTATATATTTTGATTACTATTTTAAATTCTATTTCACAAGTTTTTGAAAGTTGCTTAATTTAGTTCCTTACCATTTAAGTGCTTTTATCTGAATTTATATTTTTGTATTCTATTTTTCCTTTTTTTAAAAAATCATTTGGTGGGCTCTCTTTTCACCAAAATGTTTCTTGCTTAGTGTTACACTTTCTAATTCAAAATTAAACTTTCCCCAATACCTCAAAGTTGACTTTCCAAATCATAGAGCAAAATCAAATATTTGAAAACATATATTCTTGGCTCCCTCTGCTAATTAGCAGCAGCGCAGTCAAAGAAATCTGCTCCCAGCGAAACGCTGGGTTCACTAAAACTTCCCTTGTTCAATCCTTGGTCCAGCTGAAGGGTTGGAAAAATGAGTCACAACTGTTCTTACAACTTTCAATATCTCAACCTTCTAGTAATCAACAGAAATAAGCAAACAGAAATTTCAAGTTAAACTTTAAAACTTAAACATGGTTAAAGTGCTCAATTGAATCAGAATATTAAATTTCAGGTTGTTTCAAAGACCTTCCAAAACCCTCAGCAATTCAGAAGCAAGGTACAGTTTTGTGATATACAAAGATAAAATACCACTGATTCTGGAAATCTGAAATAAAAATAGCAATTTCTGGAAATGTTCTACAGGACCAGCAGCAGTTGTTGGGATGAAAGAAAAAAACAGTTAGTCTTTCTGGTCAATGATTCTTCACCAAAACTAAAGACAAGATTATAGATTACACAGTGTGGAGCTGGAGGAACACAGCAGTCCAGGCAGCATCAGAGAAGCAGGAAAACTGACGTTTCAGATCAGGACCCTTCTTCAGAAAAGACCCTTTCTGAAGAAGGGTCCCGACCTGAAACGTGAGCTTTCCTGCTCCTCTGATGCTGCCTGGCCTGCTGTGTTCTTCCAGCTCCACACTGTGTTATCTCTGACTCCAGCATCGGCAGTTCTTACTATCTCAGACAAAATTATAGACACAAGTTAGAGACACAAGTACAGAAACAGGGAATAGGAGAAAAAAAACGAAAGAACAGGTTATGGTAGAGGGGCAGGAGGGAATAAAAGGACAAAAGGCATCACGCTACAAGTCAAATGGATGGTAATAGAACAAATAAACAAAACATAATGCTGGTGGAGCTAATATGATAATAATTATTACAGATAGAATGGAAACATTGCCTAAAATCTGAAATTAGTGAATTCAATGTTGAGTCAGAAGCAATAAAGTGCAGAATTGGCCTGTAACGTTAACTCTGTTTCTCTCTTCACAGATGCGGACTGATCTGCTGAATAGACAAAAGATTAGTAATCCAGAGGTTTAATCTAATGCTCTGGGAACACAGTTTCAAACCTCACCAGGGCAGCTGATGCAATTTAAATTCAATTAATATAATCAGAAATTAAAAGCTAGTCTCAAGAATGGTAACAAAACTATCATTATTATAAAAATCCATACGACTTACGAAGTGAAGAACATCTGCTGTCTTCACGTTATATGGCTTATAGGTCCACAGTAATGTGACTGACTCTTAACTGCCCTCTGAAATGAGTCGGCAAACCATTCAGTTAAAGAACAATTAAAGGTGAGCAATAAATAGCAGCCTTGTCATCAATGTCTACATCCCATGAAAGAATAAAGAAAAAAAGTTACTTCCAGCATTTCCTGTTTTTATCACAGCACCATTAATCTGGGATGCTCAGTTGCTAGTTACATCCAAAATAATGACTTGAAGTCAGGAATGCCTCCACCAAACACGTTTATTCGAATTGGAATTGGATGTGCCGTCATTAGCTTTCCTTCTTCCACCCTTAACAAAGCCTGAGAAGCATCAAAAAGAAATGGTAGAAACACAGAGATCACCAGCTTCCATTTTTGTCCCCAGATTCTCACTTGGGAAAGAGGCTAAGCTTTCCATTAACAGGAAATTCCTTCTCTCTACAGTCACACCACTGCTGATATTTGCATAACTGTTTTAGAATTCTACAAGCCATATTAATAATGTCAGGTGTTAGGAGGGGTCAAGGGTTATGGGTAGATGAATCCTGGGCAAGGACAGTAGTATCATGTTTTCCCTTACAATCACAACGTCTATCAGCTGGCAAGAAGCAGCACCATCATGACATATGGTTGGGTATAGAAGTATCAGCTGCATGAGGAAATTAACTGTGAGATGCTATTTTAGCAAAGCTAACAGCAATAGATGTAAATCAGGCAGCAGCTTCTCGTGACTCAATTTTTTGAAGTATCTCTTCCTCCCCAAAGACACTCATGGAATTATGAAAGTGAAAATTTACATGTTCAGACACCACAACCTATTTAGCAAAATCTAACCTGACATTTTTGTGATCATTTCTGAGCATCACAATACTCCAAGTCATAGAGTCATACAGTAATACAGCACGGGAACAGGCCCTTTGACTCGAACTGGTCCATGCTGACCATGGTGCCCACTCAGCTAGTTCCAATTGCCCACATTTAGTCCATATCCAAATGTTTTTTAAATGTTGCTATTGTACCTGCCTCAACCACTTTCTCCAGCAGCCTATTCTGTACATGCACTATTCTCTGCGTGAAAAAGTTGCCCCTCAGGTCCTTCTTAAATCTATCCCCTCTCACCTGAAACCTACGCCCTCTAGTTTTCAATTCCCCATCCCTCAGAAAAAGACTATATGCATTCATCCTATCTATGCTCCTCATGATTTTATACACCTCAATAAGGTCACCCACATTCTCCTGCATTCCAAGGAACAAAGTCCTATCCTGGTCAACTTCTCCCTATAACACAGGCGTACTAGTCCTGGCAACATCATTATAAATCTTCTTTGCACACTTTCCAGTTTAACTATGTCTTTCCTATAAAACAGTGACCAAAACTGTACATAATACTCCAAGTGTGACCTCACCAACGACTTATACAACTGTAACATAATGTCCCAGCTCCTATACTCGATGCCTCGACCGATGAAGGCCAGCATGCTAAATGCCTTCTTTACCACCCTGTCCACCTGTGACACCGCTTTCAACGAACTATGAACTTGTACTCCAAGGTCCCTCTGTTCCACAACACTCCTCAGGACCTTACTATTTACTGCTAAGCCCTACTTTGGTTTGACTTTCCAAAATGCAACACCTCACACTTATCTGTATTGAATTGCATTTGCCAATCCTCAGCCAACTTCCCCATCCGATCAAGATCCCGCTATAACTTTTGATAATCTTCTTCACTATCAACGATACCTCCTAATTTTGTATCATCTGCAAAGCTTATCATGCCTTGTACATTCACATCCAGATCATTTATATAAATAACAAATAACATAGGTCCCAGCTAAATGTCCTTATGGTTCTGACTGCAAACAAGATACAGTCATCAGTCCTCATGGACAGTGTAGCCGGATGAAGGAACCATGAGTTAATGACTCTATAAAGAAACTTCAGATATGGTTAGAATACAGAATGGAGACAATAGCATAATCAATGCTTGTATCAATGAAATAGAAGATAATTTCCTTTTGTCCAAGTATAGAGGAACCACGCATCGACCTTCCAATTAGTGCAGATGGTTCTAAGCACCAATAAGACAGTTAAATACAGATATTGAATTCTGCCACAAGAGAAGGCATGAATTGCTAATCAATTAACAAAGTAGCACAAAAATATCGACTCAGTTGGAAAAGCTCTAATTGTCATTACTACACAATTTAACAATAGTGCACCTAAATTCAAATTCACTTAACTATTACTTAGTTTTCTGCCAGGTTTTGTTGCATCTCTTCGGCTTGAACAGTGTTATGTTTTCTGTGTTTAGAGGATGTAAAGTACAATGGGAGAATCTATTACATCATGAAAAAATGAAATCAAAAATTTGCACAAGGCACAACTTAAGGTACAGTGAGTTCATTTTCAATTTATATGCAGCTTTAAACTACGGATTACTGACTTAATTTACTGTAGCTAGCGGATAGTTACAAAGTGGTAATATCACTGGTGCAGTAATCTAGAGACCTGGGATAATGCTCTGGGGACATGGGTTCAAATTCCGAATGAATTCTGAAGAAGGGTCACTGGACTCCAAAATATGAACTCTGTTTTCTCTCCACAGATGCCGCCAGACTGCTGAGATTTTCCAGCAATTTCTGTTTCTGTTTCAGATCTCCAGCATCTGCAGTTCTTTCATTTTTTTGGTTCAACTTCCATTACCATGATGGCTGTTGGAATTTAAATTCAAATTAAAAGATCTAAATTATCTTGAATTAAAATTTAGTCTCAGTGATACCATGGAATGATTACATTATCATAAAACTCACTTTGTGTCTACATATGACTCCAAAACCACAGTAATATCTCCACAATTATCGCTATCGTCAATAATGAAGAACCTCAGAAAACATCAGTGCAAAAGACATGGCTGTAGCATTTGCAACATACTTTAACTAAAAGTGCTGAGTAGATGGTCCATCCCTACCTCCTCCTGGGATCCACAAAATGATGCTAATCTTCAGCCAATTCGAACCTACTCCACAAAATATTAAGAAGTGGCCAATGACAATCAATACAGTAAGACCATGAGGCCTTGAAAACAACCCAACAATTGCATTGTAACTACTGTCCCATCAATCTGCTAAGTCAAAGTAATAGAAAATGTTGTTGACAGTGCCATCGAATGCCAGTTACAAAGCAACAAGCAACTCAGAAATATTCATGGTTCATAGGCTCATTCAGCTCTTGAACTAAAACATGGGCAAAATGAGCTGAATGGCAGAGGTGAGGTGACAGTAAATTCCCTTTATATGAAGGGTCCATTTGACTGACCATGGCATCAAAGAAACCCTTTGAAGTCAACAGGAATCAGGGGAATATTCTTCATTGGATGGAGTTACTCCTGCCACAAAGGAGGATCGTTGTTGGAGGCCAATTGTCTCAGTCCCAAGACAGCACTGCAGGCATTCCTCAGGATAAAGTCATAGACCCAACTATCTTTAATTACTTCAAAAGACCTTCCCTTCAGCATGAGGTCAAAAATGAGAATGTACACTGATGATTGTAATGTTCAACACCATTTGTAACACTTCAGGGACTGAAGAATTCCCATATACTAAATAAGATAGGAGCCCATGGTGTTAGGAGGCAGATACTGGCATGGATAGAGGATTGGCTGACTGGTAGAAGACAGAGAGTTGTGATAAAGGGGTCTTTTTCAGGATGGCAGACAGTGGCTAGTAAAGTTCCACAGGGGTCAGTGTTGGGACCACAATTAATCATGTTATACATTAACGACCTGAATGAAGGAAATGATGGCATTGCTGCTAAGTTTGCAGATGATACAAAGATAGGTGCAAGGAGAGTAGTGTTGAGGGAGGTGGGGAGGCTGCAGGAGGACTTGGATAGGCTAGGAGAGTGGGCAATGACGTGGCAGATGGAATACAATGTGGGAAAGTGTGAGGATATGCACTTTAGTAGGAAGAATAGAGGTGTAGACTATTTTTAAATAAGGAAAGGCTTCAGAAATTTGCAGCACAAATGGACAAATGGACTTGAGAAAGCTGACCAGGACTCCTAAGCTAATCATGCAGTTTAAGTTAGCAGTGAGGAAGGTAAATGCAACATCAGCATCCATTTTGACAGGGCATGAATACAATCCAGGGATGTACTGCTGAATCTGTATAGGGCTCTGGTCAGATCGCATTTGGAATATTGAAAGCTGTTTTGGGCCCCTTATATATGGAAAGTTGTGCTGACCTTGGAGGGGCTACAGGGCAGATTTACAAGATCCTAGAATGAAAGGCTCGTCATATGAGGACTCAGGGTATATAATCGATGGAGTTTAGAACCAGAGAGGATTTCACAGAAAGTTACAAAATACTGAGAGGCCTGGATAGCGTGGACGTTAAGAAGGAGGTTCCACTGGTAGAACAGACTAGGACCCGAGGACATGGTCTCAGGGTGAAGGGATGAGGAGGAATTTCTTTAGCCAAAGGGTGGTTAATTTGTGGAACTCATTGCTACAGAAGGCTGTGAAGGCCATATCATTGAGTGGATTTAAGAAAGAGAAAGATAGGTTCTGAGTAGTAAGGAGATCAAAGGTTATGGGGAGAAAGCAGGAGAATGGGATTGAGAAATTTATCAGCCATGATCGAATGGTGGAGAAGACTCAATGGGCCTAATGGTCAAATTCTGCTCCTACATTTTATGGCCTTACATGGATCAAATGAGGTTTGGGCTTATAAGTGAAAAGTAACATTTATGTCACACAATGAATATCTCCAACAAGAGGCAACCTAACCATCTCCCCTTGATTTTCAATCTCACTGCCTTCATAATGTTGACGGTGATGGTTACTATCAGAAATGTAACTACTATATTTATATAACTACTTAGCAAATTTGCAGCTTTTGGTGAATAACTCATCTCCTGGCTCCTCAAAGTCTGTTCACTATTGACAATGCACAAGTTAGGAACTTGCCTGAATGTGTGGCTGCATCAACACAAGAAGTTCAACGTCATCCAGGTGAAAGCAGCCCAGTTGATCATCTACCATTTTAATATTCACTTCTTCTACCACAGTGGCATTTCTGCATACCACATACAAGATGCAATACAGCAACTCACCAAGGATCCTTCAATAGTTCCAAACCCATAGTCTCTATCTACCCCCTGAAGGACAAGGGCATGTTGGACATTGGAGTCCCTTAAAACCTGGATTTTACAAGTATTTACAGTGTAGCATGCAGCTTCATTCAAGAGCATTTACAGTAGTTGTTAATGTTTCAAAATTCTAGCATGTGCAAACAAAGAGAAGAATTTTATAAATCACTGAGGTCATGATGTCCAGTAAACAGGCATCAACAATTTGTCTGGCACCAAACACACCCTATTATCAGTATATTGTTTTCAAAATTTAGTAATCATTCTTAGACAGATGGTAAACTAACCCTCAGATGAAGGCAAGCAAAGGGACAACAATCACCTGACACTAAGAGTGGCTGTCTCATGGCCACTGTCCAAAATGGTTCAGACAATTGATTGACATAGCCAAAAAGTTACCTGTCCCTAGAAATATGATATAACAATAAGTGCTCAGAGGCAGACAGGAGTTCTTTATTGGCAATTCTCATCATGCATACATTGTAGGCATTGGCCAGTCCTCATCAGGCAAATGGAAGATGGAACAGAAGAAGGGAAGGATTCCCTAACACCTCAGCTAGAGAGCAGGATGCTGTCCCCACAACTTTAACAAGGTCAATACATTCCCTTCCAACAGCCTGTTGTACTTTGGTATCAGTGAATCATCCTCAACTGTCACGACTGTGCACTTTCTTAACCTAATTAACTATTGTGCCATGTCTAAACCACTGTTTCTCAGCCTATCAGAAAGTTACTGTAAAACATCAACATATTAGATAATTGTGATCATGAACCCCCCCAAAATCAACGCTCAGTAGATGCATGGCAACATAGCAACTGCAAGCTTCCTTCCAAGCCACACACCTTCCTGACTTGGAACCATGCTCCAATATAAATTAGATTTAAATCAAGTACAAAAAGCTGAAAAGAGATTTGTAAGTATTTAACAGTTAATAATTATCTTTCTTACAGGTCAAAGCATAGGACTACAATTCTCAATAAGTCTTCAGTGTTACAGCATATTCAGAAAACTGGACAGGTTTATGTGTACAACTCTGCATTCTGATTTGTCTCAGTAACTGCAATGATTGGGCAGAACTTAACCATCCTGAGTGCCTGTATGGTGTTGGTCGAGTGAAAACCTGACTACAGGACTCATGTAGCAAGAAGAAAGTAAGCTCATGGTGACTGGGAGTCTTCTGCAGCAGAGAAAGAGGCTCCATATTGATGAGGTACTGGGCCTGCTACAGCAGCAATAGCTCTGAAAATCCCTGGGAGCTATTCAGAGCAGTTGCAGCTCAAGAGAAGTCCTGGAAACCATTGTTGGTTCAAACCAGTTAGCAGTTATTTGCTTGATGCAACTGAGAAATACTGGAGAATGGAGAAACGCCTGGAATAATGTCAGGTTAGTCAAGATCACAGTCTGCGCAAGAGCCGGAACACTGCCACTGAGGGTTGCAGGCACACAGTATTGTGAATCCAGTAAAACATCATCTTAGTTGCAAGTAACTGAATTACCTGGACACAAGCAGACATTGGGACAACCTGTCACAGAGCAGCATTTATGAGGAAGTGTTGAAGCTGGAGATTCAAAAATAAAGAAGACAAAGTTTTAATGAGATCAGATGACTGATTAATGTCTGGGGACAGATCCATGGGATCTGCTTGATTGTACTTGCTATTTGATGTGCTGTATGTAGTGTTTGGTGACAGTTTGTCTGTTACTCATATTTACCTTATCATATTTCCAGATGTTAGAAAAGTAAAACAACTTGTCCTCTAATTGTGTAAAATTTAGTTGGTTTGTTCAAAAATATGGCATCTTGTAGTTTTACTCTCTTACCAGGGATCTGAAATTTCTTCTGAATTAGAAATGAAGAACAGCCATTGCACACACAAAGATATCTTTAACACAAATTTAGCAGTCTTACAGAATACAAAATAAAATGTATAGAAATAAGTCCTTCTTGAAGAAATCATTCAGAAAAAAAATTCCAAATAAAATTTTCCTCAGCTTTTGCTAAAACTGAATCATCAAATACTGAATCAGCAAAATTGGAAGTCAACGGAAATAATGGAAAACATTCCGCTGACTGGTGAACAACATTCAATTCAGTATGTTTTGACAAGAAACCAGATTACCTCTTTGAAACTCAATATATGTAGCCACATATTCAAGTACTTAAATGCAAGAACCATATGGGCACTTAAACAAAGGTCCTTTTACTTTTATTAGTGCAATATGTTGGCAGCAAAGAATGCATCTTAAAGAGTTTTAAAAACAAGGACTTAATCTATTGAGTAGAATTCAATACATTGGTTATGTGACTAAAATATACTGATTTAAAAGATATATTACTATACTGTTCAAGATACTACAGATTTATCTGACTTTGAAATGCTTTGAAGATTTAACTGAATTATTCAAACATCAAAATCATAATTTCCTACCAATAAACATTATTTCCATTTCATAATTGTTTTCTATACTTAAAACTACACTACTGTAAATATGTTCCCTGCTCTTTATCTCAAGCACCAACATTTTGTTGCAATGACCCTCAATCTCATGAGTACTAAACAACATATATGTATATTACACCTTTTAAGTGACAAAACATCTTAAGGAACTTCACAGATGCAGATTAAAACAAAGTATGGCCCAGAGATGACCATGAGCTTTGTCAAAAAGATAGTTAAAACCTATGTCATAAAGAAAGACAGCAAGATTAAGAGGCAGAGAGAGATTTTGGGAAGGAATTCTCTTCGGGAAGATACCTCTTCAGGACTTCCTCAGGGTAGTGCCTCAGCTCAACTACTTCATCAATGATCTTCTCTAAATCACAGTGTTATAAGTGGGGATGTTCGCTGATGATTGTACAATGTTCAGCACCATTCGCAACTCCTCATATACTTAAGCAATGCATGCCCAAAGCAAGTAAGACCTGTAAAATATCCAGGCTTCGGCTGACAAGAACAATGTTCATCCTAAGCATTAGTAAAAGAACTCATGAGGTGAAATGAGAGAAATTGCCCTTAACATTAAGGCAATATGTCACCATTAAGAAACTCCACCAAAACTGCTGGTGATGGGAATCAAAGGGAAAACACTCTGCTGGTCAGAATCCTACCTAGCACAAAAGAAGATGGTTGTGAGTTTTGCAAGGTCAATCATCTCATTCCCAGGGCATCAATGCAGAAGTTGCTCAGGGTGGTGCTCTAGACTAAGTGATTTTCACCTCTTTCATCAATTACCTTCTATCTAGAAAGCAAGAAGTGGGGACCCTCACTAATGAATGCACAGTGTTCAGTACCATTCACAACTACTGAGATATTGAAGCAATCTGTGTCTATATGAAGCAAGATCTGGGCAACATTCAGGCTTGGACTGTAAGGTGCCAGGTAACATGCAAACTACACATGTGCCTGGCAATGGCCAGCTGCTAAACAAAATCCATCCATTTCCTCTTAAGAATCAAGGACTTTCCCATAGCTGAAACTCCTAACATCAACAACCTGCCAGTTATCTTTGGCCAGAAACTGAGCCAGCCACATAAATTTGGGTGCACAAGAGAAGGTCTGAAACTGGGAATTCTGGTAACTCAATTCCTGATTTTCCCAACCCTACCTACCATCAACAAGGCACAGGTCAAGAGTGTGATGGAATATTTATCTGGATGAGTTGTAACTCTAAGAACAGCTTGATGCCCTTTAGAACAAAGTATGATTGGCATCCCACCAACCAATTCAAACATTCACATTTCTACACTGGTGCATAGTGGCGGCAGCTTTTAATATCTGTAAGATGCACTTCAACAATTTGCCTGAAATTCTTTGCTAGCGCAGTTGAAACCTTGTGGCCACTTTGAAGATAAGCATCAGATGAAAAGGGAACACCACCACTTGCAAATTCCCCTCCAAGCCACACATCACGTTGCCATGGAAATATATTGTTGTTCTTTCACAGAATCAAAATCCTGGAACTCTTCTCATGGCAGCACTGTGGGTACAACTGCATGACAGAGACTGCAGAAATTCAAGACGACAGCTCACCTCAGCACCCTTGCATCCTCAGAAAAAAGATATTGTTCAAGCTCTTGTCATGAATGACAAATAAAATGTGTGAACCTCTTTCGTGGATTACAAAACATTCAGCGTGACATGAATTAATATTCGTTTGACAGTTCACATGTTTATAATTAATTTTTTTAATCACTACTGGTCACTAATTTTATGGCAACCTGGCTGACGAGTATCAGTGAGTTGGTACTTCCATTATAGGATTCGGGGTTAAGATTCTGATTTGTACTACAGCTTAGCATTAAAGTTATGACATAAATGACTGGAATCAGGGCGTAAAGACCGTTATTGACAGCTCCTGAATCATTCGCCACACCTATGTGTTATGGGTTATCTTCTGTTCATTACTGCGATTGCAGGTTAAATTACCGTTGATAGTTACAACTATTGCAATGGTTTAAATAAAACGAATAGATTATTTTTATGAAGAAAACATTGCTATGAATGTGCACAAGCCCGTGAAAATCAGCCAGCGGGGAGCGTGGTGGGGGCTCGATCTACCTCATGGGCAGTGGCGCAGCAGGGACGCTCCAAGGTGGGCAGAGGGTCGCTGCCGAGCACGGCTCTTACCTCCAGGTAGTACAGGTCCAGGGAGGTGACCTGCGAGTCCAGGAAACTCTCGTATGTCTCGAACTCGTTGACGATGTTGTCAACGGACGCGCCTCCCTGCTCATCCTCCATGTTGTTAGCACTGTCTCCTCGGCAACCAGCACTTCCGGTGCGGGGTCACGGGGTCAGCGGTACAAAGTGGTGTTTGCTCTTTGATCCAGCTACAATAGTGAAACTCCCCCATATATCTTCTCTGGGGGATTGGCCATACTTTCAAAATAAAGGCAGATGGAAGTGACACGGGGAGAGAGTAGCAGGCGGCGGATTAGTATTGAATTATTTGAGGAAAAACGAGCGTACATCCGATGGACAGAATGGTCTCCTGACGTACCAAACAATCTGCTGCTGCAGGATTATTAATACCACGACACAGACGCGGACGTTAGACTCCGGAAAGTCCGTTGATGAAGGATTTTTTCTTTTCTACTGAGCACTTTGTAACCATGGCCCCCTTAACCCAACGGGTTTTTTTCTGTAAAAACCGTAAGAACTGCGAATGATGGAAATCAGAAAGAAAGACAGAAATTGCTGGAAAGGCTCGACAGCTCTGGCAGCATCTGTGGAGAGAAGTCCGCCTTAACGTATCAGGTCCAGTGACCCTTCCTCAGAACTGATGGTAGCCAGGAAAAAGTTAGTTCCTTCTGGACTCAATACCAAGTTCAACAATTTTAGGGTTTCAGGCACCTTCTCCCATGTCCTTACCACAACCCGCACACACCAGCCTTTGTTATCACATGGTATGCTGTTACACATAACCCTTTGTTAGCCACGAATTGTCCCCATTTAGTAGCTATTCATTCTCCCAGGCTGACTGTTATCCACTCCTTTGTCCAACTGTTCTGTCTCTGTTTGGGCTCTATCTCCACCTACCGTTTACTCCTTACTCCTTCCCCCCCATCCTATCTTCTACATAAAACTAACCTTTTCCCTAGCTACCATCAGTTCTGAGGAAGGGTCACTGGACCCAAAATATTAACTCTGATTTCTCTCCACAGATGCTGCCAGATTTGCTGTGCTTTTTCAGCAATTTCTGGTTTCGGTTTAGGGTTTGTGCAGGTAAAGGTGAATTCAACTCCATCCCTGTTAATACCCATAGAATTTTATTTTTCCTTTATTCCTTAACAGGATGAGGATGTTGCTGGCTAGGCAGCATTTATTGTCTGCCCTTAATTGACCAGAGGGCAGTTCAGAGTCAACCACATTGCTGTGGGTCTGGAGTCACATGTAGGTCAGACCAGGTAAGGATGGCAGTTTCCTTCCCTAAAGGACATTAGTGAACCGGGGGGGTTTCTCCCAACAATTGACAATGGATTCATAGTCATCGGATATTTTATTGAATTCAAAATCCATCATCTGCTTTGGTGGGATTCGAGCCCCGATCCCCAGAATGTTATCTGGGTATCTGGATTAACAGTCCAGTGATAGAAGAGGCAATGGTCCAGTGGTACTATGTGTAGGTTAAACACAATTAAAAACAGTTAATACCATATGCCCATCAGCACACCCTGAAGGCTGCTAGGGTAAGCCTGAGGAATAAAATATACAAATAAAATACAATGTTTTACCCTGAAATACAGCACCCGGCATGAAAAATATGGGCTGAGAGAATGACGGGGGCACATTTCAAACTTTCGGAGAATTTTAAGGCAGGGATAGTGGAGGAGCAGAAGCTAACTTGGCAAACAATACAAAGTCTGTGTGCATACCCCACATCACTGCTTTCGATTTAGATTTAGTTTAGATTTCAAATCAACTATAATGCAATTAAGTGGCGGAGACAGAAATTTAAACACAAAAAGAAAATAAATATAAGCTTGGAAAAGTTTTAAAAAGGCACAAACCCGTTTTATAAATTGTTTAATCACTGCATTAAAATATTACATAATAAACACATTAACCTATCAGATAATATTAATCCTTATCGTAACTGCCAACATTCTGCAAATATGTTGACAAAATAAGGACTGAGAGACATAGTCACTGTAACAGTTGAACAGTGAATCCATCAAGGGGAGGCCTTAGAGAACTTTGACCACTTCTAATATCTTGGATGTGTCCTGTCAGCCAAAGCAGCTATTGACAAAGAGATCCAGCATCGACTCCAGTGTACTAGCACGGAACTCGGCCACCTGAGGAAAAGGATGTTCGAGGACCACAGCATGGTTTACACAACTGTGATGGTTCCTGCCCTCCTATATCACTCTGATACATGGACTGTCTACAAAAGACATCTCAAGGCATTGGAGCAGTACCACCAACGCTGCCTGTGCAAGATTAGTGAATCCGCTGGGAAGAAAGACATACCAATACCAGTGCACTCACCCAGGCCAACATCCCTACCATTGAGACATTGACTACCCTTGATCGGCAACGATGGGCTGGGCACATCATCTGCATGACCGACATAAGATTCCTCAAGTAGGTGCTATACTCCCAGCTTCACAACAGCAGGCAAGCCCCAGGTGGAGAGAGGAAACACTTCAGTGATACCCTCAAGGCCTCACTGGTGAAGTGCGGCATTCCCACAGACACCTGGGAATCACTAGCCCAAGACCATCCAAAGTGGAAGAGGAGCATCTGGGAAGGCATTGAGCACTTCAAGACTTGCCATTGGGAAAAAGCAGAAGCCAGATTAAAATAGCAAAAGAAGTGCAATGCCCACACACCCCTTCCCACAGCCAGGTGTAACAAAGCCTGCTGTAGCCACATCAGTCTGTATAGCCACCTACAGACTCACCCTGAGAATTGAAGAAAGTCATCCTCATCTGTGAGGGACTGCTAATGAATGAAACAGTTGAACACTAACACCAACCACCAGTGTCCGTGGTGAATTACAGACTTATTATAGTGCAGCATGAGGCCATTCAGCCATTATGTCTGCACCAGCTCCCTAAACACTTTGATTAGTGTCAGTCTCCTGCCTTTTCCCATAGCCCATGCACATGATTTCTGTTAAAATGGTGATCTGATAGCCTCTTGAAGGACCTTGTGACACAGCAGTAGTGACCCTATCTTTGGCCATGAGGCCTGGGTTCAAGGATCCCCTGCTGCAGAAGAGCAAAATATCTCTGAACAAGTTGATGTAGAAAATATCCACTTGTCGCAGAAGTTTGTAAAAACATTCCTTAAAAAGTTGATTAAAAATATCACAATCATCATCAGTTCCACAGGATTTTCTTGGTAACCACTTTTCATCAGCCATTTCTGAAAAGAAGGGGGCTTTTGTGGCACAGCGGGTTAAAGTCCCAATGCTCCAGAAGAGTATAATAACATCTCTGAACAGGTTGTTTAGAAAATATCAATAACCTCATGAATGTTTCAATTGAACTTGCCTCCAGTACATGCCAGAGCTTAACTTTTATTTTCACATTGCATTTTGGTAAGGACCCAAAGATTAGTATTTAAAATTAAAACACATGGAATTGGAAAAATGTGCTGACATGGATAGATAGCTGGTTGGAAAACAGGAAACAAAGAGTTGGAATAAACAGGTCTTTTTCTGAGTGACAGGCAGTGAATTATGGGGTACCACAGGGATCAGTGTTTGGACTCCAGCTATTCACAATGCATTAATGATTTAGACAATGAAACTAAATGTAATGTCTCCAGGTTTGCAGATGACACCGAGCTGGACGAACTGTGAGGGAAGTGGAGATGTTTCAAAGTGATTTGAACAAGTTGAGTGAGTGGGCAAAGGCATAGCAGATAAAGTATGGCGTCAATAAATGTGAGGCTATCCACTTTGGTAGTAAACACGGGAAGGGAGTTTATTGTTTGAACAGCGATAAATTCGGAAGGGGAGAGATGCAACAAAACCTGGACATCCTTGCACACCAGTCACTGAAAGTAGTATCATTCTGAACTTGGTTAGTTAGCTACCTATCATTCATCCTTCTTGTATAGTCTTTCTTATTTAATGAAATATAACATTGTTGGGAATTGTGAGTATCTCCTTAAATGTCTGTAACTACTTGTCTGTCATTTCCCTTTTAACCAGTCAACCCCATCCATTTAGTCAACCCTGTCTTAATACTTCTGTCATTGCCTTGATCTAAGCTCAAAGCACTACTTATGGATACATATTTCACAAACTAATTGTGAAAACCTATTGTAGTTTGATCACTCTTGCCAGATGATGCTTTGCTATGAGGTTTTTCATAAATTCTATCTCATTACACATTACCTGATTCAAAATAGTCTGCCCCCTGGTAGACTTCAGAACAGATTCTTCAAAGAAACTGTGTCAAATATGCTGCATGACACTTTCTCAAGGCAATGTTTGCCAATTTGATTCGTCCAACTGGTATGAAGATTAAAAACACCCAAATAATTGCAGTACCTTTCTTGCAGCCCCAATATTTCTTGATGTATGCTCTGTTCTGCTGTGTAACTACTGCCTAGAGACCTACAATCTCCACCAGTGATTTCTTCCCTTTGCTACTTCTTACTACCACCCAAGCTTTTTTTCAATCTTGATCTTTTGAATCAAAATTAGTTTTTCAATATTTTACTGATCTCATCCTTCAGTAACAAAGCTGCCTCACATTTCTTTCCTTCCCTTCTCTTCCAAAATGTAAAATGCCTCTCAATATTCAAGTCCCAGCCTTGGTCACCGAGTAAGCATGTCTCCATAATAGCTATTATACTCATTTATTTCAATTTTCACCATCACTTGTAAGATCTAGTTATGAATGGCATATAAATCTGGCATTTTACCATTTTTGCTTACTGCGACTGTGCTAGTGCACTTTTATGCTTGTATACTCTGTCCCTTGTTTTTGCACTCTGGTTATCATTCACAGAGATACTATATTAACAGAGATCTGGGAGCATGTTGTAATTCTCACTGGTTTCGAAAGATGAATTTTGGGAAAACAGAACGGGTGGTAAATTAAGAGAGTTATAGTGATACTCTGAATAGAAAGTTTAATATATAACAAGCTATGGTAGTTGACACAGTCAGTTAGAAATAATCCATGTCAAACAACCTGAAATCATCTAGCTAGATGCTGCAAAATTATGTCTAAATATCAATTTGAATTCAAAATGAATGTTGTGATTGGGAAGTTAAATGCAAATAAGACAATTTCTTCATCAAAGTTTTAAAGAATATATTTTGAAGTGGCAGAAAATCAGGGTTAGGAATCTACAAATGGAAACTCAAAGATGAATGTTATCTTGTGACAATGAATAGAAAACATTGATTAGTTACAAAAGGAGGGAGGCAGTCAGTTTGCATGTACAAATGTAAACAAATAGTTTTATAAATGGATATAGATTTTTCGTGCAGTTCATTCTATTTTAATTGTTGCCAATGATCTGCAGCACTTTGATTTTCTTCTGAAAAAAGATGCAAGACAGCATTTGCCTTGCATCTCATCTATTGCTTACAGTTGTAATTGAACTTTAAGCAAATGGATCCAGACGTTTGACATCCCTATTTGATCTATGTGACAGTGTTAAAACATTGCTTCTTTCTTTCCATTGACCAATAAATAAAGTGTTCATTGGAAAAGAAAATAATCTATCACAAACAGAACGATAAAGCAAAATGCCTTTAATATAATTTGTAAGTATTGATTTATCTCAAGGTTTGCAGCTTGTCTTATCTTTAGAATGCAGGATCAGCGCAAGAGAGATGAACATTTGACTCTAATTTGTTATTTACAGATAATTCAACAACATTTGCTCTTTATTTAATTATGTTAATAAATCTATTACATAATTTAAAGTAAACAAGCAAGAATAAAATTATCCAAATTAAAACCCAAGAGGAAAGGAAATGTCCTGTTACCATAGTTTAAATATTATCTCCTTCTGCCAGATTTAATGTGTATATTAAAAATGAAAGAACCGACTTTAACCTGCCTAATTGTTCAAGAGGCCACACTTACATTGCCCTTCTTATTCCTGCTTACTGCAGTTTTACAGCTGAAATTTTAAATAGTGTAGAAATACCTACTAGGGGCAGCTGGGAGAACTTCATCAATTGTTAAATGGTGGGGTATTTTGTCACATTAGGACTCCAACACAATCTTGTTTGCAGCAATCATACAGAGTGAATCTCAGGCAAACAGTAGTTGAATAAAAGTAGGCTAAAGAACATTATTATCTTACATTATTTCTTGGTTTCCTATATGCCAGGAGAGGTCCTTGCCATGGGATTTGGTCCCCACTACCTGACTTATCAACTGCAGACACCCCACTCCTTCCCAGCACTATGGACATTCTCTTGTTTTGTAGAATGTTCTCTTGTATTCCTGGCAACAGCAACTTACTACCCAAAATGCTACTTTTCTCTGCCTGCCTACCCATTTGAAGTAGAATTTTGAGATACAATATGGAAATGAAATTCATCATTAAAATCTCTCAAGCTACATGGTGTGAAGTCTAACAGTTTTCTACCTGTCTTGGTTCCTGCCCTGACAGCTCCCAGTTGGATTTAATATCCAAGCTATATCCTGTTGCTTATTTCAGAACTGTAAGAGAGCCAACTACTGGAAGAAATAGCAAACAAGAATTAGTACAGCAACCTTAACTTTGGAGTCTTGGGTGAATCAGAGTTCCCTGAAGATGATGCAGAAATGAAAAGTAATATTAATTAGAATTTGAATTTCTTCCATTTCAATGACACAATGAAGTAGCTGCAGATGATGAAGAAGACTGAGGAAATAAGAGTAGTAATTTTGATAACAATGCCAGAGAAAGTGTGCTACAAACAGTATTGCAGCAGAGATCTCACTGAGATGCAGAGAAGCTAGACTGGAGAATTTTTAAAGGTATTAAGACACAATTCGCACCATGTGCTGATGGTATGGGATATGGATGAAATATGTTCAATATCAGAGCTCAGGGAAGAGGGAGCATATTAATCAGTACTTGATGGTACTAACATAGCTAGTCGAATCATGAGAGTTTGGGCAATTGAAAGATGATCTCACTAGAGATAAGATTGTTTTAGGTATAAGAGATCCCACCATGTCATGTGGCTCAGGATGGTGAAAATGAAAACCTCCAGAGGTAAGGTTAAAGCTACTTGATGGAACAATATTCGTTGGTGATCTTTGAGCTGGATGATGCTGTTTTTAACTGACCTCTCACCATAATGGTTAGTTTCTGTTTGGCAGTAAGAAGGAAAATAGAATTCCAGAAGGTCTCGGGGAACACAAGACTATTTGTATGCCAAAACGTGGCAATAGCATGCAAAAGACAGGGTTGTGTAATCCTACTACTAACGGATCAGATCTGAGCTCTGCAATCTTGTCATTTCCAGCTGTGAATGGTGGTGGAAAATTAAACATCTAACTTGGGGCGAAGGTTCCACCAATATCCCCATCTCAACAATGGTGGAGCCGAGTGCACAAGGCAAGCTAAAGCACTTACATCCATCTTTATCCAAAAGTTCCTATGGAAGATCTACCTAGGCTCTCTCATGAGATCCCTAGCATTACAGATGTCAATCATTAACCAATTCAATTAATTCCACGTGATATCAAGGAACATCTGAAAACACTGGATACTGCAAAGGTTATGACTCCTGACAACTTTCTGGCAATGCTACTGAAAAGCTGAGTTCTAGTATTAGCCATCCCTCTGGTCAAATTGTTGCAGGACAGCTACAACACTGGCCTCTACCCAAATATTTGGAAATTTCTCAGCAATAGAAAGTAGGACAAATCCAACCTATCCAATTACCAACCTATCAGTCAACTTTCAATCATCAGAAAAGTGATGGAAGGGATCACTACTGTGCTTTTAAGCAGCATTTTCAAAAGAATAAATTGCTTGCTGACTAACAGTTTGGTTTTTGTCAGGGCCATTTGGCTCCTGACCTCTTACAGCCTTCGTCCAAAAATGGACTAAAGAGGTGAATACCAGAGTTGTTGTGAGAGTAACTGACCATAACATCAAGGCAATATATGACCAAGTGTAACATCAAGGAGCCTCAGCAAAATTGGAGTTAATGTGAATCAAGGGAAAACTCTCCTGTAGTTGGAGTCATATCTAGCATAGAAGATGGTTGTGGTTGTTGGAAATCAATCATCTCAGCCACAGGATCACTGCAGGAGTTTCTCAGGATAGTGTTCTAGATGCAACCATCGTTAGCTGTTTCATAATTAGTCTTCCCTTATCATAAGATCAGATTTGGATGGTCGCTGATAATTGTACAGCATTCAATACAAATTGACAATCCTCAGATACTGAAACACTTTGTATCTGTATGCAGCAAACCTGAACAACATCTAGGCTTGGGTTGATAAGTGGATAGTAATGTTCATACTTTGCAAGTGCCAGACAATGACTATCTCAAACATCATGCAACCATTGCCCTTGATGTTCAATAGCCTTTCCATCACTGAATCTCCATTCTCAATGACCTGAAAGTTACTATTGACCAGAAGCTGACTTTATCTGACCATATAAATATTGTGGCAACAAGAACAAGTCAAAGGCAAAGAATCTTGCAGCAGGTAATTCACCTCCTGACTCCCCAGTACCTATCCACAAGGCAAAAGTTAAAAAGGTGATGGAATACTCTCCACTTTCCTGACTGGTTGCTTCTCCAAGACATTGAATAGGTTTAACATCATCCAGGTCAAAAAAACCCACTTGATAAGCTGACAACTTACCACCTTCAAAATTCACACCATTCATAGTCCCAGCAACAATGTGTACCAAATAGCAGATACACAGCAGCAACTTACCAAGACTTCTTCAAAAGCCCCTTCTAAACTCATGATCTTTAACACCTAAAAGGTGAAGGAGAACAGATGCATGGGAACACCATCACCTGTAAGTTTCCCTCCAAGTCTTTCACCATCCTAACATGGAACGATATCACTGATAGTTTGCTGTCAATGAGTCAAGATGCTGGAACTCCATTCCTAACAGCACTGAAAACTGAGGACTGCAGCAGTTTAAGAAGGAGTTCAGCCCTACCATCTTTATCTGGGACAATTAGGGATGAGCAACAAATGCTGACCTAGGCAGTGATGTCTACAACCTTTGAATGAATAAAAATAAGAAGTTTGAATGACTTTGGCATGTAAAACAACTGAGAGTCTGTTTCAGAGGACTGGATTGTGAAGTATATATTGCTGATTAGTTGAGTGATAAAGGAACACTGGAAATTCACAACATCAGGACTGACCTGACCCGAATGTCGTAGAGTTTATAGCCTTTTGGTGTTAACCCTTTCCAGCCATCAGATGAAATGCTTCTGCCATTGACCAGCTGATTAGATTGAATGCATTTTGAAAGGCCAAGTACAGTGGAAATTATACAGTGAATGGCAGAACCCTCAGGAGTGTTGATACATAGATATGGGTGTGCAAGTTCACAGATTACTGACAGTGGTAGCACAGGTAGATAAGGTGGTAAAAAAGACCTGTGGCATGCTTGCCTTCATTGGAAAGAACATTGAGTATAAGGATAGGCAAGTTATTCTGCAGCTTTGTAGAACTTTAGTTAGGCCACACTTAGAATATTGCGTATAGTTCTGGTCACCACACTACCAGAAGGATGTGGATGTTTTGGCGAGGGTACAATAAGGGTTTACCAGGATGTCGCCTGGGATGGGGTATTTTAGCTATGAAGAAAGTTTGGATAGACTGAGTTTGTTTTCACTGGAACGCAGGAGGTTGAGGGGTGACCTGACAGAAGTTTATAAAATTGTGAATGGCATGGATAGAGTGGAAAATATGAGGATTTTTCCCAGGGTGGAGGGATCAATTACTAGGGGACAGAGGTTCAAGGTGCAGGATAGGGAAGTTTAAAAGAAATGTGTGAGGCACATTTTTCACACAAGGGGTGGTGAGTGCCTGGAACACGGTGCCATCGGAGGTGGTGGAAGTGGACACAATAGCAGCATTCAAGAAGCATCCAGACGAATACATGAATAAGAAGGGAATAGAGGGATACGGATCCTGTAAGTGAAGACAGTTTTAGTATGAAAGGGCAAAATGTGTTAGTGTGGGCTTAGAGGCTGAAGAGCCTATTCCTGTACTGTATTGTTCTTTGTTCTAAACATACTATCCCTAATACTATTTGGCCCCTCAAGGTTACAGTGCTTCCCAAGTCTCTTGTAAATTTATGCTGTCACTCTCTCTGTGGCTCTATCTCTGGGTCTGCGAAGCTGCTTTCTTCCTATATCCCTATGGATGGTCAACTGGTCTCTGCCTCTTGTCATGCTGGTCTCGTCGGAAGGCCTGAGACAATTCAAGAGAGCCCAAGAGCGGTTTCAAGAGAGAGGTCTGTAGGTGCACCCTGTTTTTATACCTATTACATGGTTTTCTGGAACTTTCTATAATTCTGGTCAATATACTTAATAGTAAAACAAGAGTCATTCATTTAGATGGCATGCTACTGTTAGTTTCTTGTGTAGCAGGACCTGATGCCTTTCTGTCTGGGCTCTCCTTTGTTTAGTGGATAGGTTGTTAGGATATGTCTGTCCAGAATAGATGTTGCCTTTTACAATTGGCTAATGCCATTAGCACTTGGCTGCTGTGTTTTCACTGTGTCTGGTGTGTGGGTTTTGTGATTTCAGAGTTTTACTTGGCCCTTGTGCTCAGCATTCCTTGCTGTTTGGCCAAGTTAGCCATCTATATGTGTTTTAGCAACCAGCTTTTGCCCATTCTTGAACCAGGGTTGTAATGAGGTCAAAGGCTGAGTGGTCTTGCTAGAACCTAACTTAGGCGTCACTGAGCAAGTTGTTACTGAGCAGGTGCTGCTTGATAGCATTGTTGATGATGCCTTCCATCACTTTACTGATGATCAAGAGTAAACTGATAGGGACTCTATTTGTCTGGGTTGGATTTGTCCTGCTTTTTTTTGTACAGTACATACCTGGGTAATTTTCCACAATGTCGGGGAGATGCTGGACGAGCTGAGCTAGAGGAGTGGCAAGTTCTGAAGCATTATTAGTATTCAGTATTATTGCTAGAATGACGTGGATGAGTTGGACCAAATGATCTGTTTCCGTCCTTTATGACTCTATGACTTGATAACTATGACTTGAGGAAGAAAGGACCAGTTGTACTAGTGATTGAGTACAACTGACCAGCATTGAAAAAAATTCAGAATAAAAAAAAATCACTTTCATGGTGAGAACTTAGTAACTGAGGACTAAATTAAGGAGACATGTGGAAAGAGAAGAAGAAGATAGCAAGAAATGAAACATCTCAAAATGTAGCATTTAATTAAATTGTTATCTGAAAGGGAAGGGTTTACGGGATTGCAGGGAGAAGATGAGAGAGTGGTACTAAGTGAATTTGGAGAGCTGGTATGACAAGATGGGCTGAATAATCTTCTTGTATGCTGTAAGAATTCTGTAACTCTGTTATTTTAAGTTTTGATTGCTTGAATTGATGAGGAGAAATGAAGTTAATCAGAGAAGATATATAATTATGTTTTGGTGAAGATTTTTTGCTTAGCTCCAAAATTTATTAAGGAAGAACAGAGAACATATTGCTTCCCTCAAGAAAAGTGCCACAAATTTGAATTGGTCCAATGAAAGTGTTCATACAAGATGCTTTGATAGGGAACACTTTGAAGCTGTATTCATCTTTTTCAGCAGAACATTCATGTGACAGGAGGAATTGAAGATTACTGTACTCAACTTCTATGAAATGCCTAATGAACAGAAATTTAGAAATTTGAGAAAGGGAATGGACCAGATATATGTGGTATTTTCCAGGCAAAAAGAAATGGTGTTTAGTAGATGGTATTGGTCAATGAAGTTGGAACAGATCTATGATAACTTTGGCAGGAAGAGGTTGGTAGATGAATTTAAAAATAGTGTCCCGTTGGGGTTAAGGTTTCATCTGTTAAACTACAAAGTTCATAAAATAGGGATGCCTTTGTATTGCCATATGATGAGTCAACTCCTCGGCTGAGTAGTAAGAGGGCCCTTCCAGAGAAACTAGAATGAACTGAAAGTCAATGATAAGAAGAAGTCAGGCCTTAGTGAGAAAGAGGGAAGACGTAAAGACATGGGCTTTTGACTGAAAACAAAAATTGCTGGAAATCACAATGGGTCAGGCAGCATCCATAGAGAGACAGAAAGCTAACGTTTCAAGTCTAGATGATTCTCCATCAGAGACATTTTCTTGTTGGGTTAATAAAATTTAGAGGACAAGTCTAATTCAAAGCAACTGATGTACTACTCTTGTCACAAGCAAGGGAACGTGAAACCTGAATGCCGAAAATTGAATATCAAGACCATCACCTTGTCTGGACAACGGGTGTTCTTTCAAGCAATAATGTTCTGATCATTAAAGTTCATGATAAGCAGGGAATCTCCCCCATGTTCACAGAGAGGATGAATCAGTTGATTGAAAGCATATTTTATTTGCTCCCGGGTAATGTTGCTACATTCATCTGGTGAGGCAGAAAATCGTTTTTTATCCTCAGAGTTAATGGATCAGCACAGTCACTAATGTTAGCAGGTAATAGAAAACTCTTCTGAAAACTTTCACTGAATAAGAAGGTATTGATCCAGAATATTGAGGGAAATTATTTATGTATTCTTTTGTTCAAGATTTATTTAAAATGTGGCTTAGTTAATGGCCCTGTTTCTATGGGTATTGATCCTAATATACTTGTTGAAAGTGTTGATTCTTGATAAAAAGTGATTTGGCTGAGGTTTAGATGTCACTGCCTCCAAATGATTTTGGGAAAGCCAGTTGAGGCTTTTGAAACTGAACTTTTATGAGACAAGCCAAGTGACTTAAAAGAATCTGAGACTGTCTGTAAAAGCCCAGTGCAGTACTTGATGTTTTGACTAATCATGCACCCAAAGGATCAGAAATTGAGCTGGCAATTTTTTAAAGAACAATAGGGGATATACAGCTGAAAGTGAAAAATCAATGTCAATTGGACATAAGCAAAAGTCATCCGAATTAATGCATTGGTAAGATGAGGTAAAGCAGATAGCAACAGTAGTCAAAGCTAAAGATGAAACAGAGAGAATACATGTTTTGAACAAGAATAGTAAAACTGAGTTCAATGCTGACACTAGACAACTGCAAGTGAGGATACATGTTCTTGGATATAAATTAAGATATCAAGAAAACAGGAAATCACTCTTGCTGGAACAGAAGAAATTAAACCTTGAATGCAGAGCAGGGATGAAAAGCAAATAGAAATTAAGAAATAGATAAAATAACAAGTCTTATGCTTTCTGGCTCAATACCAGCATGTCCCAAATGAAATTCTTAGAACAGCTGGCAAGGATTTTGCTCAACAGAAAAATAAACTGTTTTCACAGTAGGAAGCCATGGTTCAGAGTCTGTTTTAAAAAAGTGAAAAGCCTGTGTTGTTCTGATTCATGAAAGTAAACCATGAAAAGGTTACATTTGTTGGTAATTTCTTCATTTAATAAATATCGTCATTTTGGCTTATGATTACCCAAGAGGATTTGTATAGCTACCAACAAGATAGGTACATCCTGAAAAGATCTAAAAGAGAGATTCTGCAGAGGGAATATGAACACCTAGGAACCTAATGAAAAGGCAAAACTACACAGGTAATAATCTCTAGATTACCACCTGAGAGATATAAGGTAAATAAAGTCAGAGAGTTGAATGTACAGCTCAAAGATTCATGTGGAAGAAATGGATTTTTATCCATGGGACCCTGACAATAGTACTGGGAATAGAGGGAGGTTCACCCTTGGGATGGTCTTCACCTGATCTAATTAGGAACCAAAGTATTGGTAGATTGCCTAACTGGAATCTAGAGAGGTTTATTATCTAAATAGTGGTGCATGGGGGAGGATTCACATGAAAGGAGATTTGGAATGTTGAAGAGGAATGACGAGGCACTGTGTAGGATAGCAATAGGAGTAATGATAACTACAGTGTTACAGGATGGGACAGACGTACAAACATATGACTGCATCAGCAAATTAGGTCAGTGTAGGGAAAATTGATGAAAAGACAAAATTAAAGACTCTTCAGTTGAATGCATTAAGCACTTGTACCAAACTGGATGAATTGAGAGCTCAAATAGATATAAATGCATATGATCTCATTGATATTAAAGAGACATGGTTGCAGAATGGGTTCTTGTAAGGGAAGTATTGCAAGAGTCATGGGAGATTTGAACTTCACATAGTTTGGGCAAGTTAAATTGGTGATGATTTTAGAAAGTGTATTCAAGTGTTTCTAAGAACATTATGTTGTTCAACCAACCAAACAGATTTTTCTAGAGCTAGTAATGTGTTGTGAGGCCAGATTAATTAATGAATTCATGATAAATGATCCTACAGGTTGTCATCATAATATGATAGAATTTTTCGTTCAGATTTAGAATGATAAATATAATTTTAAAACTACTGTCTTAAAATTAAATTGAAGTGATTACAAGGGTAAGAAGACAGAGTTAGCTAAAGTGGGATGGGAAAATAAGTTTAGACAAAGAGAAAAGAGGCTATAAAGAGATATTTCGCACCTCTCAATAAAGATCTTTTCCACTGAGAAAGAAGGACTTTAAAAAGAATGCAACATTCATTAATAATGATATAAAATTACAATTAAAAATGTACAATGTTGCAAAGATTAGTAGTACCCTGGGAGATTGGAAAGATTTTCAGAAACCAGTGAATTTTGACTAAAATAGCTAATAAACAAACAGAAATTGAAGTATGAGAATAAACTGGCAAGATGAGTAAAATTCAAGCAGTGAAATAAAACTTCTAAAAGTGTATAAAACAGAGAAGACAAGCTAAAGTGAGTCTTGATCCTTCAGAGGATGTAACTAAAAAGTTAACAATGATAAACAAGAAAATGGCAGAGACATTTAACTAGTATTTTTTATATGTCTTTGCAGGAAAAGACAAAAATGCACCACAAGAATTATAATAATTCAAAAGGCAAAAAGGAAGGAGGAACTTAAAATAAACATGATCACTGGGGAAAAATTATGGAAGATAACAAGCCCATAAGGGCAGCATGGTGGCTGAGTGGTTAGCAGTGCTGCCTCACAGTGCTAGGGACCCAGGTTCAATTCCGCCTTTGGGTGACTATCTGTATGGAGTTTGCACGTTCTCCCTTTATCTGTGTGGGTTTTCTCCAGGTACTCCAGTTTCCTCCCGCCGTCCAAAGATGTGCAGATTAGGTGAACTGGCCATGCTAAATTGCCTATAGTGTCCAGGGATATGTACGTTAGGTGGATTAGGCCTGGATATGCAAGGTTATTGGGTCGGAGGTGGAATGCTCTTCAGAGAGTTGGTGTGGATTTGATGGGCTGAATGGCCTGCATCCGCACTGTAGAGATTCTATGATTCGATAAGACATAGGAGCAGAAATAAACTATTCAACCCATTCAGTCTGCTATGCCATTCAATGAGGTCATTGTTGAACTTATAGACCTCAACTCTACTTTTGCTCTCTGTTCCTCATTCCTCTCCTTGATTCCCTTAATAATTAAAACTCTGCCGATCTCTGCCTTGAATATTCTTAATGAACCAACCTCAACAGCTTTTTATCGTAAAGAATTCCACAGATTCACAATCCTCTGAGAGAAGAAATTCCTCCACGTCTATGTCTTAAATGTTGCAACCCCTTATTCTGAGATTCTACCCTTGGTTCTAGACTCTCAAAGGGAAACAACTTTTCCACATCTACCCTGTCAAGTCCTGTAAGAATCTCATATCTTTCAATAAGATTACCTCTCATTCTTCTATATTCCAATGAATACAGGTCCAATTTACTCAATCTTTCTTCATAAGACTGTCCCTCCATACTTAGTGTCAGCCGAGAGAAACTTCTTTGAATTGCATCAATCCCAGTATATATTTACTTAGATAAGGGGCCTAGTATTCACAGTATTCTAGCTGTGGTCTGACTAGTGCCTTGCATAGTTTTAGCAAAACCTGCCTACTTTTATACTCCATTCCTGTTTAAATAAAGGCCTACATTCCACTTGCCTTCCCTATTAACCTCTGAAATTGTCTGCTAACTTTGTGTGATTCATGTACAAGGACTCTCAAATTCCACTGTTCTATAGCTTTCTGTATTCTTTCTCCATTCAAATGATATTAAGTTCCTCTTCCTGGCAAAGCGCATCACTTCATATTTCTTGATATTATATTCCAGAGACTAAAGACTGACACGTACTGCGGACCTGATGGCCTGAATGCTAAGGCCTTAAAAGAAGTTCTTGCAGAGGTTGTGAAAGCAGATCTAAATCTCCCTTGTTTCTGAAAAGACCCCAGTTGATTTAAAAACCATAAATATAACACTTCTTTTCAGCAAAGGAGAGATGCAGAAAGCAAGAACTTATAGGCCAGTTAGCCAAGCATCTGTAACTTAGAAAAGTTAGAATGATTATGAAGAAGGTAGTAGCAGGATGTTTAGAAAATCATAATAGTATCAGGCAAAGTTAATATGGTTTTGTGAATGAGAAATCATGTTGAACAACTTTATTTGAATTCCTGGAGGATTTTACAAGCAGGATGGATAAGGGGATACCAGTAGATATATTTTATTTAGATTTCCATAATCCATTTGACAAGTTCTCACATGAAAGATAACAACAAAAGATTAGACCTCATGGGCTTGGTAGTGATATATCAGAATGAATAGAGGAGTAGCTTTCTAACAGGGAACAGAAAGTCAGGCCAAATGGATCATTTTCAGGTTGGCAAACTGTAACTAATGCTGTGCAACAGGGGTGAGTGCTGGGCCCTCAACAATTTACAATCTATATTAATTACACAGATGATGGCATCAAATATATTGCAGCCAAATTTGCTAAAAAGATAGGAAAGGACAGGTAGAAAAACAAGTTGTGATAAGGACATGAAGATTCTGCAAAGAGATATGTTAATTGAGTGTGTAAACATTTGACGGATGGAGCATAATGGGGGAAAATGAGTGGTTGTGCAATCTGGCAGGAAGAATAAGTGGAGAGAGGCTGCACAATGTTAAGGTGTAGTGAGATCTTAGTGCTCCCATACATGAATCACAAAGAGTTAGGAAGCAGATACAGCAACTCATTAGGAAGGCAAATAGTGTTTTCAAAGGAGATGGAGTATAAAAGTAGGGAGGCCTTGTCACAACAGTACAGAATCGTGTTAAACCTGCACATAAGGTGGAATCTTGTGCCTTCATCTGTGGCAGGTTTGGTGGAGTAGGGCATTCAATTGGGAGCAAGTGTTTTCAGTGAGGAATCTGTTAGCTTCGTGCTTCCAGCCCAATGAAATCCATGACAGGAAGACCCTGTGGTTCTGCTTTTTGTTCCACTGCCAATTAAGGCTTGCAGATACAATTTTTTGGGTCAGAAATGCAGGAAGACTATGGGGCAGAATTTTACTCAATGTGCGGTGAAAGCTTGGAGCTCACCATCTAGAACGTAGAACACAGAACTGTACAGCACAGAAATGGGCCCTTTGGCCCACGATATTGTGCTGAACGTGATGCCAAATGAAACTAATCCCTTCTGCTTGCCCTTGGTCCATATGCCTCCATTCCTTGCATATTCATGTACTTATCTAGAAGTCTCTTAAATGCCTCTATCATATCTGTCTCCATCACCACCCCTGGCAGTGTGTTCCAGACTCCTGCCACTCTGTGTAAAAAAAACTTGCTCCTCACGTCTCCTTTTAACTTTCTCCCTCTCACCTATGAGAGCAATGGATGTAGGGATGATGAATGATTTCAAAAGAAAATTTGATAGCCGATTGATCAAAATTATACAACGAAACGACATGGTTGGATGGGGTGAATGTCCTCCTTGTGTGCTTTATTGGCTCAGTGACTCCTGAAAAATAGAACTGCCTTAAGCTGTTTGATTGTATCGGCGCCACCTCGTGCTCCCACGAGGAGCTCGAACTGTTCATCCACTTCACCAACACCTTCCACCCCAACCTTAAGTTCACCTGGACCATCTCTAATACTTCTATCTCCTTCCTGGACCTCTCTGTCTCCATCTCTGGCAACCACTTAGAAACCGATATCCATTTCAAGCCCACAGACTCCCACAGCTACCAAGAGTACACCTCCTCCCACCCACCTTCCTGCAAAAATGTCATCCCCTATTCCCAATTCCTTCGCCTCCGCTGCATCTGTTCCCAGGATGAGGCATTCCACTCCCGTACATCTCAGATGTCCTTGTTTTTCAAGGACCGCAACTTCACCCCCTCAGTGGTCAAGAACACGCTCGACCGTGTCTCCCGCATTTCCCGCAACTCATCCCTCACACCCCCTCCCGGCAATAACAACAAAAACAGAAACCCCCTCGTCCTCACGTACCACCCCATCAACCTCCGGATCCAACGCATCATCCTCCGACACTTCCGCCATCTGCAATCCGACCCCACCACCAAAGACATTTTTCCCTCCCCACCCTTATCTGCTTTCCGGAGGGACCACTCTCTCCGTGACTCCCTTGTCTGTTCCACACTCCCCTCCAGCCCCACCACACCCAGTACTTTTCCCTGCAACTGCAGGAAGTGCTACACCTGCCGCTACACCTCCCCCCTCACTCCCATCCCAGGCCCCAAGAAGATTTTCCACATCAAGCAGATGTTCACCTGCACATCTGTTAATGTGGTATACTGTATCCGCTGTTCCCGTTGTGGCCTCCTCTACATCGGGGAAACCAAGCGGAGGCTTGGGGACCGCTTTGCAGAACACCTACACTTGGTTTGCACTAAACAACTGCACCTCCCAGTCGCGAGCCATTTCAACTCCCCCTCCCATTCCTCAGACGACATGTCCATCCTGGGCCTCCTGCAGTGTCACAACAATGCCACCCGAAGGTTGCAGGAACAGCAACTCATATTCCGCTTGGGAACCCTGCAGCCCAATGGTATCAATGTGGACTTCATAAGCTTCAAAATCTCCCCTCCCCCTACCGCATCCCAAAACCAGCCCAGCTCATCCCCGCCTCCCTAACCTGTCCTTCCTCCCACCTATCCCCTCCTCCCATCTCAAGCCCCACCCCCATCTCCTACCTACTAACCTCATCCCCCCCCCT
>NC_063332.1:109696400-109739643 GCF_021869965.1 Rhincodon typus
GAGCAGGAAGGGTCTAGGCCCGAAACGTCAGCCTTCCTGCTCCTCTGATGCTGCTTGGCCTGCTGTGTTCATCCAGCTCCACACCTTGTTATCTCAGATTCTCCAGCATCTGCAGTTCCTGCTATCTCAAAATGTAACTTATTTTCTCTCTCCACTGATGCTGCCGATTCCGTGGAGTATATCTGGCATGTTCTGTGTATTACTTCAGATTTCCAACATCTGCAATGTTTGGGTTTTCTCGTGGTCATTGGTTTGTTTCATGTTCTCAGAATTCAAAGATGTTCCATGGTTTGACTCACATCTCGGCTTATGCTGTAGTGACCTATAGACGTATGGATGAAATGTGCTTTATATTTTTCCAATCAACCTGTTCAGAGATACCCTTACACATCGCTGGAGCAGAGGAGCCTGAGCCCGCGTCTCCTGGCCCAGAGGTAGGGACATTGCCACTGTGCTGGCCACATCTGTATGAAGATATACCGGACTAAGTGAGCATGTAGCGAGGGTACAATAGGAACCCAAGCACTCGCACAACAAAAGGAAACAAATGAATCATTCACTGCACATTGATTTGAACACGTACTTAGACTCCAGCTTTAGATTACAGGACAACGTAGATGGGTTGATCGGATAGGCAGAACCCTGGCAAATGAAGTTTCGTTCCGAAAAGCGTAAACTGATGCACGTTAGGAGGACTAACAAGGTAAGGCAACACATGACGAATGGTAGGACCCTAGTGGATCAGAGAGACCTTAGTGGGCATGTTAGCAGATCCTTGAAGACAACAGGAGAGGTGGATAAAGTGGTTAAAAATATATATTTATCTTTATTAGTCGAGACATTGAATAGAAGAGCAAACAGGTTATGATGCAGCTGCATAAGACATTAGTTAAGCAACAGTTGGAGTACTGCATGCATTTCAGGTCACCATTCTTTCGGATGTGCTAGCAGTGGAGAGGGTGTAGGGGAGATTCATTAGGATGCTGCCTGGGCTGGAGTATTTCAGTTATGAAGACAGACTAGATAGGATGTTTTGTTTTGTTAGAGTGAAGAACGTTGAGAGGTGACCTGATTGAGGTATACAAAATTATGAGAGGCGTACATATGGTAAATTGAAAGAAGCATTTCCCCTTAATGGAGGCTTCAATAATCGGGGGCATAGATATATGGCAAAGTGCAGGAAGTTCTGAGGAGATTCAAGGGAGAACCCAATGCCTCTGTTTCTATATTTAAAAGTCCCTTAAAAGTACACTGTGGGGAGTTAATCTCTGAAAGAAAATGTGACAAACTGCATGTATAAGTTCAAGGATGGATGCTAACGTGCGATTTTAGATCTGTACTTTGACAATCTATTAAGCTATAGGACTTGGGCCACATTACCATAGTAACACAAGAACACACTCTTTCAGAAGAGGTTAATCAAAAGTGGTTACAAAGAAAATCTTGTGGAAAACTGCCTGGTGATTGTAGATATTTTTTAATTGTTCAAAGATTTTTTGCAGACTTCTACAGTAGATGGGACTTGAACCCAGGCATCCTGGCTCTAAAAAAAGGACAGTGCCACTGCGTCACAAGAGCTCCCTGGTGATGATATACTGGCCCTAACAATGAATGATCAAGTTCATATTACGGAAGAGGAGGTGCTGAACGTCTTAAAATATATAAAAGTAGATAAATCCCCATGACTTGATTGGGTGTTTCCCAGAACTTTGTGGGAAGCTAGTGAAGACATTGCTTGGCCCCTTGCTGAGATATCTGTGTCATCGATAGCCATGGGTGAGATGGCAGAGGATTGGAGGCTGGCAATTGTGGTGCCATTATTTAAGATAGGCTGTAAGGAAAAGCCAGGGAACTATAGACCAGTGAGCCTTATGTCAGTGGTGGGTAGGTTTTTGGACGGGATTCTGAGGCCCAGGATTCACGTGCATTTGGAAAGGCAAGGACAGATTGTGGACAGTCAATATGGCTTTGTGCATGGGAAATCATGTTTCACTAACTTGATTGAATTTTTTGAAGAAGGGGCAAAGAAAATTGATGAAGGCAGAGCAGTAGACATTGGCTATATGGACTTTAGCAAAGCGTTCGATGAGTTTCAACATGGTAGACTGATCAGTAAAGTTAGATCACATGGGATCCGGGGGAGCTAACCAATTGCATACAAAACTGGCTTGAAGGTACGAGACAGAGGGTGGTAATGGAGGGTTGTTTATCGGACTTGAGTCCTGCGACGAGTGGTATGCTATAAAGATCAGTGGTGGGTCCACTGCTTTATATCATTTATATAAATGATTTGGATGTGAATTTAGGAGGTATGGTTAATAAGTTTGCAGATGGCAACAAAACAGGTAGTGTAGTGGACAGTGAAGAAAATTATCTCAGAATACAAAGGGACTTTGATCAGTTGGGCCAATGGGCTGAGGAGTGGTAGATGGAATTTAATTTAGATAAAATCTGAGGTGTTGCATTTTGTTAAAGCAAACCAGGGTAGGACTTAGACAGTAAATAGTAGGACCCTGGGGAGTGTGGCTAAATAAAGAGACCCAGGTATGCAGGGGCTTAGTTCCTTGAAAATGGAGTCGCAGGTAGACAGGGCGGTGAAGAAGGCTTTTGGCATACTTGCCTTCATTGGTCAGGACATTGAGTATTGTAGTTAGGATGTCATGTTCAGCGATACAGGACATTGAGTAAGGCCACTTTTGGAACACTGTGTACAATTTTAGTTGCCCTTCTATAGGAAGGACATTATTAAACTTGAGAGGGTCCAGAAAAGATTTACAAGGAAGTTGCCAGGACTGGAGGTTTTGAACTATTGGGAGAGGCTGAATAGGGTGGGGCCTTTTCCCCGGACCATCGGAGACTGAGGAGTGACCTTATAGTGGTTTATAAAATAATGACAAGAATGTATCGGGTGAATAGCCAAGGTCTTTTTCCCAAGGTCAGGGAGTCCAAAACTAGAGGGCTTAGGTTTAAGGTTAGAGGGGAAAGATTTAAAAATTACCTGAGGGGTAACCTTTTCATGCAAAACGTGGTGTGTATCTGGAATGAACTGCCAGAGGAAATGGTGGAGGCAGGTACAATTACAACATTTAAAAGGCATCTGATGGGTATATAAATAGGAAGCGTTTCGAGTGATTTAGGTCAAATGCTGGCAAATGGGACTAGGTGAGATTGGGAAGTTGGACCAAAGGATCTGTTTCTGTGCTGTATGACTCTACGTGACCATGTGTCGATGACCGTCTTTCTTTCCTTTCGGTTATTTCTTTTCCAAAGGAAGGGCGTTGAAATCCATAGAGATTTGATTGCACACTCTAGTGCATTGTACATCCGTGTTTTGCAATGCCCTTTTGGTTAGGGAAAGCGCACTGTTTTGTCCTGTTATGCAAGCTCGATTCCAGATAAATTTCGCAAGTGTGACTGTATTTACCCGAGAACACGTAATTGCTTTGACGTAAGGAGTATCAGCAAACAGATTATCGAGTTAGAAGAAGTTGAAACCGCAAACTATGGAGAAAAGGAACTTGATACGTGGTAGGTAAATCGCGCCTACAGTTCCTCATAAACCACCAGTGAAACGGTCCTGGCAACGTAGGCGTTTTCAATCGAGGTAATTCTTTAAAAATCATATTTGATATAGTTTTGATTAGATGTTGTAAAACTGGACATTGCGGTGTTAATCTGAAAATGATCCTAGAAAGCCTTCTCTGTAGCAGTGACAGGGGCTCTTTTGTCATCGTAGAACATGTTGACAACTTTCAGAAACTGTATCTACATAACCTCCCCATGCACCTGTCTCAGCGTCTTTTAAAGCTCACTTGTTTATAAAAACACAGCAGGCTAGATAAATTCATGAAAACTGTTTTCTGTTAATTCCTATTTGTGGCTTTGCTTTTAGAAACATGCCAAATGCGTTTTCGGAATTTAGATTAAATTTGGCAAATAATTAATTTCGACCATCATGGGTCAAAATGAGAGAGAGGTATTCCTTTAAATTCTATACGAAATCATTGGTGTATGGCTTGTCCAATTTCCAAACTCAGTGCACTCAAGTTAGCAATTAACCTGAAATTTAAAATTGCAATATTACAAAATACGCCAAATCCTCCGGAAGAATTAAAGGAAAATCTCCTCTGTGCAGCGGTTGATAATTGCTCGTCCGTATAAAATGCTGGAACACAATATCCTTCAAACTCAGTCACTGATTTAATTACGTTGCCATCTGTATTTTGGAAAAAAGAGACTGATGTCAGGCGACTAGTCAAGATAAGAGAAAAAGACTGGAGCAGTGTTACAACCTAATATATGAATTGATTTGGCAGGATTGCAGAATTATTCGTACGATTGACTTTCTTCTCATTTCAGAGGCAAGTAGACAGATTGAGTCCTATCAACGCGCCACACTTACTGACAGGCGACAGGATTCTCTCGGTCCTTCTCAAACTTATTAAGCAATCACAAGAACTTCACCCAACCATGACTGGCACGCACCCACATGCCATTTAGTATTAATTGCATTAATTTTAGTAGAAGGCAGGTTATGCCAAATGTCAATTTGTATGTTTAGACTTCTGCGTGAAATTCAGTCATTCCATTTTGTTAGTTATGTTAATTTTATCCAATCACCACACACCCCTTCACCACCACCAATTTTAAACACATTGGATTATTATTTAGTTGATATTTCTCCGAAGAGATCCATGGCGATGTAAAAGCAAAATTCGACTATTATTTAAATGTAAAGCCTAGTCAGCCTGCAACACCCGCTGGTTTTCACACTGAACGTAGCATTTAATAGCCGGTAAAATATCTGAACCTAATATTACAGACTATTATTACAATATTAATATAGCGTCAACTTTAAAGCAATCCACTGATCCCGGACGCTTATGATTTTTTTTTCATATATTACGTATTTATAATGAAACGTTGGTGTGTGTATATACACCAACGTTTCGTTTTACTTAAATAGTTGTAGCTTTTGCAAAGAGAACAAGATTTGAACAATCTTCGGGACCGCTCGCGTTTTGAAATCAGTGGGATGGTGAGTTTATTTCACCAATCGTGTACATTTCACTTATTGGTTTTGCGCTGTTAAAGATCGTATGGCTTTGATATCAGTGCCAAAAAGGAAAAGAAAACGCGAAGAGGCTTGTTTTCCTGTGCACAAATGGCATCTGTAAAAATATGTGCTTTGGGGGCTTTGAGTATACTTTAAGGTCAAGGAGTATTCGGACAAATCTCGGTTACGGTATTTAACAAATGTTTGCTTGCTGCAGAGAAAGATCATGGTAGAAAGTGATTTGATAGTCCGCTTCAGAAAGAATACCGACTGTAGTTCTTATATCTGGATGCTTCATGGATGATTTATGACGGCTGCATTGAACTTTATGAACAATGCATCCAAATAGATGCTATGTTGACCACGCCTAGTGAATCGAACCCATCTTCTAAAACGTGAAACTCATTTTGATTCATTCATTTGAATGAATGGCTGGACGCATCAGACTTTGATATAAATTTGCATTCAATTTTTTTTTCTTCTGCGCTGTACGTTTTTTGTCTAAATAGCACCTCAGGTAATACTCACAGTTGCGTGGAGTTTCCCCTTTTTATTCATTGCTAGAAATCGGTTGCTAAAAATTCCTCGAATTCCCACTATCCCCTGAGACACGGCGAATATTTCCAAAATACCTGCAAGTGAAATTTCACAATAAGACTCTTGCTGTCAGATTTTTGAATTATGCACGCACACACTGCGACTGCAAGCTTCAGAGAGCTTTCTCAAACAATTCCCTTTAATAATGGGAGGTCTCACGAAGTTAGTAGGCCTGTAAATATTTGAAGTTGTAAAATATGTTAATAATTTGCTATTTATAAAATACCTTGTCGATTCATTTGCGCTATATTGTTTTGACACAGATCACGTTCCCATGTTATTGACAGGCTGGAATTACACATTGGGGAATCTGATAGAAATTGTCTTCAAACGAAGGTTATTTATTCATACACATATATGACTACTGGCATTGCCCATGTACAACTTCCATATCGGTAATGTGTAGTTTAAGATTTCTGATTCGTGTCATTTACAAACTTTAGAAAAAGCGTAATTTGATGTTTTTAAATTATTTCCGACAATGAATAACTGTCAATCCACGTATTGATATGACATGTCAGGGGGTAATAACCACGCCGTTCACTAACCCAATAACTTCAAGCACTCAATTCCCTCCAGCCTGCACCTGTTAGCGACATACTTAGCAGTTTAACATGACCGCACAATGAAACACACGCCAGACAACCTGACCCCGGAAACACTCATCACAAAATCGATCTTTGCAACAAAAAATAACTTTGCAAAGAAACGCAGTTTTCTGTTAAGTCGAATTAGGCTAATGAGGATGATCTCCTGACACCGCACTGTAGAACATTATAGATTCGCTCAATAACTGTTATACGTTTTACATTATCTTTCAAATATCTAAAACAATTCCGAGCAATGTCAATATCTCGCACATCGACCGCAAAGCCAATATATGGAAAATGCCAATGTGCCGACCCATATGATCCAACTCGCCATTACTTTAATTAGAATAAACAGTATTTTTGACAAAGGTGGTTTCCTATTGTAACAACTTAAACACCTCTGTCCTTTATAATCAAAGCTATACGCTTGTAACCAAAGCAATCTGGGAAATATAAAGTGTAGCTGAATGGGATTGGATATATCATTGGATACGCTGTATACAAACATAAGTTCAGGAGTTATGTCCCCATAAAAATGCTGTCAGAGGCCATTTCGTAAAATTTACGTTTATGCATTACGGTCTATCATTGTCTTGTGAACCTATTTCGAATAAATACTTACTGAAGAGGTTGGCTTCATGCGACCCACTGACTTTGCCATCAGGCTGGATCTGCAAATGAAAACCAATTCCAACTCTGCAATAAAGTCTTCCGGTGCGGGGCCCAGATCTATTCCATTGATACATGTTCCTTAGTGATCTACGGCTCTGCAACACGGTGGAACTCTCATTTGTTGTACCTCGAAGTAGTTCTGCAGACGCTACCTGTTCGCTGTGCCCTGGAGAGAAGTGGACAGTGTGATTCAGAAAGAGGAGGACGAGGCAGTGGAGGCGCATTCTTCCAACAGATCTCCCCGGGGTGCTCCCTGCTAGGTCGATGCCCGCATTTTGCTGATCCTTTGCTCCTTGCACCAGCCACGGCGTGTGGTGTGTCCACCAGACATATCCATGCAAAGGCTACTGTTGGCACGGTGATATTTATAACACAAATGATCTCATTGCGAGATGCATGCCTGTGATCTAAACGACAAGCTCTCATCCTGCAGTCGCCAGAAGAATGGGCATGGTCGACTCCAATATATGAAAAGGAAAGAGAATTGGTTAGGAAAGAGTGCCGTTAACAACACACACACACTCACGCACAAAGTGCTTAGGACGCCATCTGCGCAGACTTCACGCACGACGAAGCTAATTTTGATAGTGGGGGAAGTGTACAAATAATTCATAACAAACAGAAATGGGTCCCACGGGGGACAACCGAATGAGTCATTTTATGTCGAAACTCGAGGCTGCCGTAAACTAATGGTTCTTAACCAAGAACCAAAATGATCTCGAATGACCTTGGTTCTCTCTAGAGATTTCAAGTAGATGTATAAATGGTCACAGAGTGCAGTATGAAAATAAAAAGGCAACTTTACTCGACGGATCAATACCGCCAAGTTATCCACACGCCAACTGAGACGGGAAATGTGAACAGTGGCAAATAGTTTAAATGTAGCAAAACTCGTCAAGAAGATACAAATTCAAAATTCGACCTTTAGCGCTTGGGTGACAAATGAACTGTCAGCTTCAATGATCTGGGGCTCATTTAATAGCCTATTCGTGACTATTTAAAGTAACATGCTTAAAGTCGAAAGTTTATAATAAAAGATATGGACGGATGTGAAGTTCGAGTCAGATATATGGAACATTAACACAGCAGCTAACAGCACCAGCACAGTGCGTTACAGATTGACAGTGCAAGTCAACTTAACCGGACAACAAGGCTTGGTTCCAATAAAAATAACCTCAAAAAGCTTTTTACATGTACTGACGACCATTGGACGAGATTCATTCAGATCGGTTAACATGAAACATCCACAGCCTTCGATGCAAAAGTGTTAAAGTAGGCTTCAAAATAATACTTTAAACGCTGGCAGCAGTCTAGAATTGAGTCTGGGACTCGGCAGTGCATCGTTTCGAATTAGAGGACATCTTGTCCAGAGATTATCACTGTAGGTGACAGACAGGGGGGCATGAGACATTTGCTCAAAAAAAAGGAAACGTCTGCAGTTATAGTGCAAGAGAAAATAAGTCGATGTGTTAGGGTGTGCGAATTGTTGTGCAAGAAGGCAAGTTAGGCCAAGCATGTGTGCCGTATAAGGAGGGCACGCGGAGCATTACATATCCAAGTGATCATTTAAAAACAACCCCTAATATTCAAAATACAAATTCACATTACTTTCGAACCACACTTTACCTATTTGCCAAAGTTCAATATTTTAGCACCCCTTGGCAACAACACGATGTACATTTAATCCGGTACAGGAATATTCTAATGCACATCCTGGAAACAAGAAATTACTTCACAACGGCACCGACTCGTAAAAGCTTCCCTCTGCCTGTCCTTTTTTTTTATTGAATGGTTTTGACCTGATAGTAAATGTTTGAACCCATCAATTTTAATAAATATGACCGCTGTTTAGAACTGTAACGTGAGGATTTTGCTTACATCGGACGCGGTTTAACATTTGAACTGAAAAAAAATGATTAATGACATGAAATATTGCATTCACCGTCAAGTAATCCGAGTAAGCAAGATTTTCAGATTGTGGTTCGTTTTCTTTCAGCTTCACCTCGTATGCTTTCAGCCTGATCATGTCTTAAAAACTCTCATTTAAAAGTCGGTCCTAATTAATTTTTCATGAGGAAAAAGTAAATGTATTAATGTCACGCTCCATTCGTTCTGGAGTTTAATCTGATATGTGTGCGTTTTCATTTAAAAGAAACCCTGAATATGCAATTTAAGGCTACGAGAAAGTTGTTTTACAAATCTATTTCGAAACATAGCTACATCGGTTCCCATAGCATTTTGAGAATTCACGCGTATTCCGGATTCGGGAAGATGATTTTGGGAGTTCTTTAATGTCTTTTACGGAGCAACTATTCTTATTTATCTGCAACTTATGTAAAACACTTAACTGTTGGAGCAAAGTTAGTGAAAGGAAAATTAAGGCAACGTTGGGAAAATGTTTTATTTAATAGAACATATTTGGATCACCAAGTGCAACTTTTCCATTGAAAGATTTTGTTTGATAAACCTTTTTATATTGTTTGCAGTTATGGTGTAATCTGCTATTTCTTTATTTTGGTCTCTGCGTAATTTTATTTTCTGGAGTGGAACCACGTGATCCAAAGAGTGGCGTTAGTGTTCTCACACATTTAGAGCCTGAGTGCTAATCCAAGTTGAACTGACTGCTCAAAGTACCTTGCATTTCCGAAAAAAAAGAGTAATTTCAACCTGATAACAACAGTGCAAACAAATACCCAAAGAAGGGCACTGTTTGGCTGAGAATGGCAATGATACCCTATGGGGGTGGGAAATAGAAAAAGCGCATGCATTACAAAATGTATCCGATTGGAGAGCAGTGTGTTAGCAACACCAATGACACGTTCATAACTCCATCCTTCCGGAAGTGACCATTGAAAGTAATGTGTATTTCGAGAGTTAGTACACATTGGTTTCTGTAAAATTTGACTGCAAATCATTAAGTTGGAATACCATACGATTTGAAAGGCGATGACATGACCTGAACACAAATGAACCAATTAATGTGGGAGAAAACGAATATAAGTTGCTTATTTAATATGAAAATCATCGGAAACTTACACAGAAGCAGGATATACTTAAGTGGACACAAAATTATGGTATCTTGCAGCACAAGAGAAGACCGTTTGGCCCATCATACTTACATCATCAATTTGGCGGCATGACAGATTTTGAAAATACTTAATTGCACAGAGGTTTACGATGGTGATATCTGTTAGGGCTGAAAACAGAAGGTGACTTTGCTTTGATTATGAGTGAGAACTTGGAAAGTATTTTTTTGATGGCAGGTAATGAAGTGGATGTAGCTGGGCTGTTGTCCAATTAAAGATGCCTGTCCCAAAGAACTTCTGGTACAATCAGAGGACCAGCAGTTCAACAGTCTCTAGTGTGCCTCCATTGCTGCTAGCTATTGCTGGGCAGAACCTAGAAAGTGGAAACAAATTAATGACTATCTGCCTCAAAATCCTAATGTGGACATTGGTAGGTGGGCTCTGGGAAGGGGTGACTGTGTCACCAAGGACAGATAGTGCCAGGTCACCATTGCTACCAGGAAAAGGACCATGTGGAGTGTAGACAGCCCAAAAATGAGTGCTGTCCCAGAATCAGCTCAAAGTCCACCTATCTTTAGCCAGAAGTCTACCCATGTGTTTATCCATATGCTGCCACAATGTCAACAGAGGCAAGAATTGTCATTTTATCAGCTGTTTAAGTGGCTAAGCTGGACTCGCAGGAAGTGGCTCATTTGCTCCATTTCCTGGCAAAATGAACAGTGATAGGAAGGCAGTGAATGCCTCTCCATGTATCTTCGATATTTTTCCAACATTCTTGCCTCCCACTTCATCACTTTCGAACCTCAAGATTAGCTGCAATTATTTGAAAATAGGGATTTCTTCACATATGGTCTTTCTAAAGAAAACTCTTTATAATCAACCAATGGCTTAGAGGCTGAGTCTGCTTTGTTATCCCTGATTTTACTTGTAACATGCAATAAAATGGGAAGATATATGAAAGAATGGTTATCATCATCTTTTGTGAAATGTTCTAATATATCCATAGTAAGAAGTGGAAGAGAATTTCCTGTGGATACTTGTGAGATACTTAATACATGACAGTATTTGAGTGCAATCATTGCTGCTTCTTTTAGTTTCAGGATTCTTGAGATTTTGAATTAATAGACAAAAGAGCTGGCATTTATATAGCTACTTTTACCTCAGGTCTATCACAGGTATCTTTCTACCAATTAAGTACTTATGACATGAAGTTAATAATGCAATGTAGAAATCATAGCTGTAGAGTGAAAATTGCAGGTGGCACAGCCTGTGCTGTATTGTAGACTGTGAATTACACTCTACCCACTAGGAGAGACATTTTTGTATACAGTTTACAATCAAGTACTTTTAAAATTCAGCTTCATACTGCACTGGACATCATGTATGTCAAATTAAGGTAATATAAAACAAAATCCCTAAGAATCTTACTCCACTTGTTTAATTGTCTTGTACAGTCAGATTGAGCCACATTCCCAATTTATTCTCACACTTTTGCATTGATTTTCAGCCAAATGCTTTGTAAAAGTGGCAAAATAATTGGACTGCATATCTCTACTTGTCAGGACAGTATTTACTTTCAGCACTTTGAAACTGGATGGTGAAGTTGTCCATGCTCAATATGTAATGACATTTTTCCCCTTATCTAGTTCAGTCATATCACAGAACAGTAGCTATTTGGATTAAGTAGCAGGTGATAATAGAACTGCAGAAATCAGTGTTTGTTTCCATTCTAGGCAATGCTAGATCCTATACTGGCCCATTGCACAGTGAATTGCAGTCTACAAATGCTGTAAACATTTATGTTTGTTCAAAATGAAGAATCTCCAAGTAGTATTTTTTTTGGAAATTGTAACTTGCACTCTTATAAACCTCAAGTATATCTTGAAAATTTCTACTTTTAGATAATAATTTATACGTATTTATTTTTCTGTTGAATATGTCTGTTTACTTTTCTAGTCTTCGAAACACTTTACAATTGTTTGTAAGTATTTCTCTGTTTATAACTCAAAATTTTATTCTCTGTGTGTTTCCAAAACATTTCACAGTGTCTTAACAGTCGGTTGCCTACAGCTATTGACAGTGTAAGTAAACTGCACCTGTTGCTCGATTATTGACATGCACCTGTCAATCGAAATATTGACTGGCAACAAGATGCTGTCAATACACAAATCTCAAAAGATTCCTTATCGGTAATTTGAATGATCAGGCACCTGCTTGGTGAAAATGACATACGAATGGCGTAGTATTGACTTTTGAAGTAAAATGTCCACAGGCAAACCCTAGGGTCTTTGCATTGACAGATGCTAAAAGAACATCTGTTAATAGATGACTGACTGCCCATCTTTATAAAAATCTTATGAGTCAGACCTGCTAAATGACATTTCTCTGTCATTGCCTTAACTTATTCCAAGGCCACATTGTTTTACGTAAAATCTTTTACATTGGAAAATGGAAGAGTGATTTAAGTTAAAAATAATAATGTTTTTGTCACACCCTCCAGTACTGATATTAGTCATGAAAATAAAAATGGTATAAAATGAATTGGATAACATTAATTGGAGTAAATCAAATTTCAGTTTGATGTCATTTCTGCATCATTTTGAGTTGATAATGTGGACAAAATAATGGCTGTATGTGATATAATTTAAAATCAATCTGATAAAAGAGTTCAAATAAGAATAAATCCTTAGGGTGTTACCAGAACAGTCTGTGTTCATTTTCTGATCTTGTTATTAGATAGTGACCTATCGTTCACTTATTGGTGTGTTCTCATCTTATGGACTAAAAACCAGAGACCAAGCTTTAATAAATAAAAGCCTGTGAATTTCTATTTTGTTATTCTCAGCAATAACATACCACAATCTTTTTAAATGTGGAAGTGTAATTATATCATATTATTCTCACCAATCACATACCACATTTTTATGTGGAAGCTTGATTATATTGCTTGAAGATAAAATCAGTGAACAATGATGTGAGACAAACATCATTAACATATGGCAAGGTCACAAGTTATTGGGGCATTCTCATTAATCATGCTATTTTCTGAATAGATTATGTAGGATGTTAGAGGAAATTTTACTATTAGGAATTGTGGGCGGTAGTATTCTAGCATGAGCACAGCTTGTTGATATTAATGCATAGAATGCATACATCTGAAGCTAGATCAGTGTTTATTGGCTATCTCTAAGTGCTGTTAAGACATTGATGGTTAGCCACATTCTTGAACAATTGCAGTCCTTGTTCTGTGGCTGTTATGAAGTTTCATGATCTGAACCCAGTGATTGAGGAAATGATGATAAATTTCCAATTCAGGATGTTGTGTGGCTGGGATGACAACTTTGTATTGGTGGTTTTCCCCTGCATATGCTGCCGTTTTCCTTCTTGGTAGCAGAGGTCTCAGGTTTGGAAGGTGCTCTAAAGGAGACTTGACAAGTTACTGCACTGTGTCTTGTAGATGGCATACATTCTGCTAGTGTGCATAGTGGTGGATTGAGTGAATGTTTAAGGTGGAAGATGGATTATCAGTTAAACGGACAGATATTTCTTTGATGCTGCTAAGCTTCTTAAGTGTTACGGAGCTGCACTTATTCAGGTAGGTGGAGAGAATTCCTATGCCCTTTTGACTTAGATTGTATGACATGGGAGCAGAAGTCGGCAATTCGGTCCATCAAATTTCCTCAGGTACTCATTGTGATCATGGCTAATTTGATAATCCTCAACTCTATTTTCCTGCCTTATCCCCATAACCCTTGATTCCCTTGCTGATTAAACATCTGTCTATCTCAGTCTTGAATATACTTAACAAACCAGCCTTGACTGACTTGTGCCTTGTTATTGATGCTTGGGCTCTGGAGAGTCGTTAGGTATGTTATTTCCCGCAAAGTCCCAGCCTCTGACCTGCTTTTGTAGCTGCAGTATTTATACAGCTGATCCAATTAAGAGTCTGGTGAGTAGTTACTGCCAGATGTTGATGCTGGGGAAATTCAGCAATAGTAATACATTTCAAAATCAAGGTGAGATAGTTAAATTCTATCTTGCCAGAGATAGTGATAACATGGCAAATATATGGCACAGTTGTGACTTGCCACAAATCAACCCATCCTGAATGTTGCCCAGGCCCTTCTGCATATTGCCTTATTTGTCAGTGCATTGAGTATAGGACATGGGAGGTCATGTTGCAGTTGTGCAGGATATTGGTTCAGCGATTGTTGGAATACTGCATGCAATTCTGGTCTCCATGCTGTAGGAAGGATATTGTGAAACTTGAAAGGGTTTAGAAAAGATTTACAAGGATGTTGCCAGGGTTGGAGGGTTTGCACTATAGAGAGAAGCTGAATAGACTTGGAGCTATTTTCCCTGGAGCATCAGAGGCTGAGGGGTGTCTTTATAGAGGTTAATAAAATCATGAGGGGCATGGATAGGGCAAATAGTAAAGGTATTTTCTATGGTGGGGTGAGTGGGTGAGTGGGGGTGTGGGGAGGAGGTGTGGGCATCCAAAACCAGATGGCATAGCTTTAAGGTGAGAGGGAAAAGATTTAAAAGATTTGAGAGGGATATCGGCCAAATGCTGACCAATGGGATTAAATTTATTTAGGATATCTGGTTGGCATGGACGAGTTGGATTGAAGGGTCTGTTTCTGCCCTATTCATATCCCTATCTAGATGCCTTTTAAATGTTGTAATTTTACCAGCCTCCACCACCCCTTCCAGCAGCTCATTCCATACATGCACCACCCTCTGCATGAAAACGTTGCCATTTAGGTCCCTTTTAAATCTTACCCCTCTCACCTTAAACCTATGCCCTCTAGTTATGGACACACACATCCCCCAACCTGCACCACAGAAAAGTCCTTTACTATTTACCCTATCCATGCCCCTCATGATTTTATAAACCTCTATAAGGTCACCCCTCAGCTTCTGACACTCCATGGAAAATAGCTCCAGTCTATTCAGCCTCTCCCTATATCTCTATGACTGTATGACTCTGTACGAACACAGACTGGTAATTATATGAAAAGTTATGAATGCAACCACACATTGAGTAGTTATCAGCGAATAACTCACTTCTGATCTCATGTTTGAGCAGCTGAAGATGTTTGGAAGTCCTGCAACAATACCCTGGACTCAAGGTGATGGCTTCTAGCAATCGCAACCAACTCCCTTTGTAGTCATTACAAACTTTATTCTTGACATTAACATGAATTTCATAAGAACTCTTAATGTTTGTCAATCAAATTCTGACTTAATGTCAAGCCCAAATGCTTCTGCAAACTTCTCCTCAACCACATCTCTTGACCTGTGCTAAAATTCAGAGAGCTCTTCCAAAGATTTGTCAAGAAACGGCCTGATATATTCATGCTCCCAGAATTGACCTTATAGTCAAATTCCCCATCATCATTGCTGGGAATATCCTCCTCTACCAACATGCACACCCAACAAAGGTGGTGGCTTTGGGGATACAGTTAAGTGGGAGGGGCCCTCAGTGTCCACAACAACGACTTCTGTGTCTATTAAATTTTTGTGGCAGCATATTAAATATTGACCTCCCACTGGTTGTCACGCATCACCCTCCCTCAAATGTTGAATCAGTACTTTGCTATATTGACCACAATTTGAAAGATGCTGTGAGAATATAGAATTTCTAAGGTTTTGGAGTAGATCTGTCGCTTGGGTTGTGGGTGTTGAGGTTGGTTGGCTCGCCAAGCTGGTTTCTTGTTTTGCAGACATTTCGTTACCATACTGGGTAACATCCTCAGTGCAGCCTCCGATGAAGCATCGGTGTCTTATCCCACCTGGTTTTTAAACTCTGGGGTCCGTTGACCCACTCCCCGCCATGGACAGGACCAATGTCACCTACAAGATCCCCTGCAGAGACTGCGAGAAACACTACATCGGACAAACAGGAAGGAAACTAACAAGAGTACATGAACACCAACTGGCTACAAAAAGACACGACCAATACTCACTCATCTCAATCCACATGAACAAGGAGAACCACCACTTCGACTGGGACAACACCAAGGTCCTGGGACAGGCTAGGCAGAGACAAGCACGAGAATTCCTGGAAGTATGGCACTCCATGAAGCATGCTATTAATAAATACATTGAACTCGACCCCATATACATTCCACTACAAAGGAAACTCGGACGTGAGGCAATCCATCTCAACGGACTCCAGAGTTTTAAAACCAGGTGGGAAAAGATACCGACGCTTCATTGGAGGGTGCACTGAGGATGTTACCAAGCATGGTAACGAAACATCTGCAAAACAACAAACCAGCTCGGCGAACCAACCAACCTCAATAATGAATTTATTTTGGCTAAGGATCTCCAATATCTGTCATAAAGAATAGCTCAGTAGCACTATGACTGACCAATTCTGAAGGAAGTATTTACACGACTGGACTGTGGCAGGTAATGATGAGAGAGTCAACATTAGGAAAACCTACTTGACCTCATCCTTACCAATCCAGCTGTTATAGCTGCATCTATCTATGACAGCATTGGTAGAAGTGACCTCCACACAAACATTGTAGAGACAAAGTTTTGTCTTCACACTGAGGACATGCTCTATTATATTGTTTGGCATTACCACCATGCTAAATGGAATAGATTTGAAATAGCTGCAGCTTAAGGGTGGGCAACCATAAGGTGTTCTGCACCATCAGCAGCAATAGAATTATTTTCCATCACAATCTATAATTCCAAGGCCCATAATAATCCTATCCTTTTATCATGCAGCTGAGGAATCAAGTTTGGTTCAATGAGGAGGCTGGGAAAGCATGCTAAAAGCAGCAAAAAGGCTCAGGTAAAGATTAGTTATCCATCTGGTGAAGCTATGTATCTGAACTATTTGCATGCTAAATAGCAGAAATGGCATTCTAGAGACAAAATTAGCAGATCAGATCAAAATTCTTCATTTCTGTCACATCTAAACATGAATGTTAGAGGATTATGAAGGCAGACTGGATGAGTTAGGACTACATTCACAGGAGTTTAGAAGAATGAGGGGGTACCTCATAGAAACCTATAACATTCTAACAGGAATGGACAGGATAAATGTGGGAAAGATATTCCGGATGCCTGATGGCTTCTGATCCAAGCATGTATATTGTGATGATACTATGGCTTTCAGAGGTGAATTTTGTCCTTTTTTTAATGAAGACAGATTGAGACAGAGGTACAGAGCTGTCTGTTTGAAGCCAATAAGGTAAACAGCTTGTGAGGCTTTGTGTTTTTTTTAACAAGTTCGAACAGTAGAAGAAGCATGAATGGGTGGAGTCAGGTTCCTACAGAACCAGGGTTTTAGTTTAGTTTTCTGTTATTGTTGGGGTTTTGAAGCTGCCATACATGCCTTCCTGCTACAGAAAAACACTTGAGTTCTCTCTCTTCCAGAATTTTCTCTTGATGTTTTTTTCTCCTGGGCTGAAGAAACATTGCATGTGAGACAATCTATTTTACTGAATTTGCCTTTGCCAAGGGTGTGTTTATGAGTTGTTACCATATTAGAACAATTGCTGTTTAGCAGTTAAATAACTTATTATTCTGTTAAGCTTTCCAATTGAGTTAAAGTTATATCAATTCTTCTTTCTTTTGTTTGTATTTTAACTATAGGGTAAGAATAAAGTTTTTTTTTGCTTAAACATGAGTAGTGTTACCAATTGAATTACATTTGGAACACATCACCTTACACTTGCCTTTAAATGAGATAAAAGTTAGGGTCTAGGCTATTTTTGAGGGGGCTTTGGTCTGGTCCATAGCAACATCCCAAGCTGTTCAGCCTCCTGGACCCAATCACATAGTTGTTGGCAGACAGAGGCCTTTATCATTAATAAGTAGTCACCATTTCACAGACCAATCAGCCGGAAGGATAAAAGATTTAAAAAGCTTGTGATTTTCTCATTCTAGAGATACTGTCTGTCCTCTGGAGGATATTTTAAAATTTGTGTTTCTATGTTTCTGCTCTTCCTTTCTTCTTAACATTTTTCATTTATTTCCTGCTTCCAAACATTTACTCTAAAATTGAGAAAATCATTATTTTTATACAAATATATAAATGAAAAATTATTTTTCTCCCTCCACTTTTGAACTGTTGTGGTAATTTGTCAATTGTGTAATGGCTTTGCATATGCAGTTACGTTTGAATCAACTCCATTCCATACTTTTTCCATTTTAAGCTGCTTAATGGCTCTGCTGCTCAAGTATCTCAGTCTCTTAAAAAGATTTCTGAGTGTCAGCAAATAAGTGAAAGTACCTACATAGAATCAACTTTTTTTTAACATTAGAAAGAAATAGAAGGGACCACAATGGTTATTGATGGGGCATCAGGAAAGGACTGACAAACCTGTGTCCAATTCTAAGAAATGTAAGGGAATTGAGATAATCTTTTGCCAAGTGAGTTACTGATGATACAAATTGCAGTTAGTTTCCTATTATATAATTCATTCGATGTGTTCTTTGCATGTTGTTTGGAATATATTAATCAATGTGTGATATAGGCAGCACCTAGCAAAGTCCTATATGGAACAAACAGGAAATGCTAGAAACACAAAGCAGGCTAGGCAACATCTCCAAAGAGTCAGAGTTAATATTTTAGATTAATATTTGTCTGACCACTTAAAAATTAAAATACAAATATTTTAAGCAAAAACAAAGAATTAAGGAAAGTGGAGAGAACAAAAGAAAGGAACATCTGTGATAGTTTGGAAGGCAAGAGTTATTAAATGACAAAAGGGATGATAGTGGAAGTCTAACATATATAGTAATAGGACAAGTAAAGACATGTAAAACCTATAAATATTGCATTCATGTAATTGGTCATTTCTGAGCATTGCTTATCTTGTAAACATTACCTGAGAGCAAATATTATAAATTTCAGAATTTGGATACCTTGGGATGACTTCAGAGGTGGCAGTAATTTTGCACCATTTGTTTGACAAGGATAAAATAAGTAAGTAAGGTCTTTATTGGATGATTGTCCAAAATAAACCGAGCCATACTGATTTTTTTGAACATATATTGGAAGTCTCCAAGTTTTTGCCCTTGTACCTTGTAAATGGACCCAGAGAAGGCCAAAGAGAGGTTAACCAGATAATATCTAGCCTAAAGATAATGAACCCAGTTGCAAATTAAAGCCTTTGGCCCTACATGCTGAGGTGTTCCTGCCCAGACCTTAGCCATAGGCTCTGCAAATGTTGACAGATAGTGCGAACACCCTTCAATTTCCCCATCATTGGCAAGCATCTACGTTTGCACCAAGGCTAGACATTCTGGTATGACTGCATTGGAAAGAGAAGATTAAAGCCCTTATTCAGAAACAAAGATATATTTGTCCCCAGTAGTCTTCTTAGAAACAGATCACTTAAAAAGAAGTTCAAGTTGGGAGGTGTTAGACAACACTACAAAAGTGGATGGCCATCGATGTCCATGCCATAATGACATAATGTGGTGAGATCAGCAAACATACAGGAAGGAAGTGCATAGAAAACACTTGAGCAAGAGGAAGCTGCAAAGGAAAGAGACGGAGGTCACAAGAGGCATTACCAATGTCACAGGCGTTGCAGACGTAGGTTCAGTTTCCTTCACCTCTCAGAAGGGCCGTGTCTTTTCAGGCTGAGGATGTCATGCCAGGTGATCGCAAACATCTACCGTCTCCTAAACAAATATCTTTTTACCTGTTGGACTTGGAACTTATGCAGCACCAGTTCCTGGGAAGACCATCACTGTCATCAGTTATTCTGCTCAGGCTGATTGCAGGTTGCGACTGGATACCGCATTGAGGAGCTACAACAGAATTGGAGATGAAATCTCTATTTGGAGTGCAGTAAGAGTACAAGTGGTGGTTTGTTTGAAATAGTCATAAGCCTCGAGTGCATGTCTGAGATGGGAGGGTGTTGAAATGGCGTGGGGAATAGTCAGTAATTCCACGATGGAACTTTACTTACAGTGGGTGTTGGTGATATTGTGGTCTCCACATAATTATGTTTTCTGTGGCCCTGGAAACCTAGTAGCATAGGATGAAAATAAAACCTGAGATACACAGCCTCATTAAAATACTTAATTCATCAATCTGCTTCCAGGTAGAAGGTTAGAGCTCATCCTGATTCTGCTAAAACTAGCTGCGAGCTGTTTTGAGAAAGTTGGGTTCCAGTTTGAAATTACATCCTATCTGACACAAATCCTGATTTTTTTGGGGATTATAATTTCTCTCATTGAATCGAAGATGGTTTTTCTTCTGTGAGACAATTTAAGCGCAAAGATCATATTTACAAATCAAAGACAGAAAAGAAAACAGAAAGTACAAGAAGAATTTATTTACTGAAAGGGTGTTAAGTATGTGGAACAGATTGCCAGCACTGATCATGGATCAAGAAGCCTTATTGGATTTTATGAACAAAAATAGATGATGCACAACAGAAAGAGACTATTCAGCTAATTATACCTTTTGCCGATCTTTGAAAAAACTATCAAATTCATAATTCCCTTGCTCTTTCTCCAATTATTTCCTTTTAAATTTTGATACCATTTCCCTGTAAAAGTTATTTTTGAATTTTCTTAAAGGCTTTAACTTCCTACCTGAAGTGTGGCACCTATAATTGTACACAATATTCTAGCTGGTGTATTGTGAAATGATTTATAATATCTTAACACCCTTGCTCTTGCATTATACGGCAATAGTGATGAAGTCAATATTTGCATATGAGGGACCTTCCCGTAGTTGTTGTTATTTCACTGTGAAAAGTACACTTGAATTGATAAATTACTGACTCTTTTCTACTGAAATATTGGAGTCAAGTTTAACTAATGGAAGTTGGTGTTCACGGAGCAGGAATGGATTTCAAATGGAGTCAGTCGATTTACTGACCTGTTAATTCCAATACTACAGTTGCTGCCATTTTTAAAGCAATCTTCCCATGGGTATCAAAAGTGCCTGCAGTTTCTAGGTGGCCAAAGGCATTTTGTACATGTGCACAGACTAACTATGTTTTCTGGGATTGAGTATCGTAAATGTTCTTTAATGGAATACTGTTGGTCCTTTCAAAAATGAGGATCCCTTGAAAGGTGTAGTTTTGTAGAGCCAGGAGTGCGTCTAATAGCCCTCCTCACCTCGCCCTCCTCTGTTTTGCAATCTCCCTTACTTGGCACTTCTCAGCTTGCGAGTGCAGTGCCCAGTCTGAAGTTGGTGAAATGGCCATTAAGGGCATATAGCTCACCAGCTGCACAGAAATGAAGAGCTGGGTCTTAATTAAGTTGGGGCTTCCACCAACAGAAATAGATTGATGGCTGGGACATTCTGTTGGTCAGCAACCCAAGTGGTGAAATCCAGCCCTTCATTTAAAAGACTTAATTTCCTCAGGGCTTGCAGAAATCAGGTTAGCAAAGGTGCAAACAGTTTTGGTGGTCATCATTAAGCCCCCACCACCATCTTCATTAAATTCTGCCTGAAATGTTGTAAGTATTGCCTAACAACTACCCGACAATAAATTTTGTATATCAGTTTCAGGCAGCATTCATAGGCGGCTATTACTTACAGCTTCATATTGTTTAGTGTAATCTGTGTTGTGTTTACCTAATGCTGTGATCATTTACTCTGCCCTTTACCCCTTCATCTCTAAGTATTGGAGTGACTATTATCTGTTCTACACTTTTGTCATTGTTTGTTTTTTGGTTTGTCTCCTGGATGTGAGTGATATCAGACTGGATTTTGTGAGAAAGCCAAAGCACCAGAGTTCATGACTAACCTTCTTGCAAAAAGTTTGGCATTAACTCCCCTTTTCCCAGCATCACTTTGTTTTGTATCAAGTCGAGGTGATGTTTGGAGGTCTAGCACAGAGAAGTCATCAAGCAGGTTAAGCAGTCAATCACTTTGAAGTACTCTCATTGACACCAACCATGAAGCATAAATCGATAAATCCTTTTACTATTAATTTTAAGATTTAACAGATAGCAAAATAAGTGATTGTGACATACACATCGGTAAAGGTAAAGTATGAAATATCACAAACAATCTATGACTTTGGAATTTCTTATGTAATGGAGACATTTGACAAACATAAAATTATTGTTTCAGGGCCACTAAGTCTGTTTAACAATGATCATGAACTTAGTATGCTATTAAAAAGCTGTCACACTCCATTCTTCAGAGTGTAACATTTAAGGAATTGTATAGTGAGACTAACGTCTCAACTTCAATGGTTTCCAACTGATGCCATCATGGGGGGCCTCAACAGCACAAGATCTGGAAAAACATGGAATCACTGATAGCAGCTTCTGAATTTACATGTCCAGCCGCACATGTGCAGACTCCAGAGTGGCCATTAACTTCAGAGGAATAATAATGCTGACAGTTTTTCAATCATTACTATTGCATAATCCAGGCCATTGTCCTGAAATTAAAAATCATTTAAAATTGCCATCCAATTAGTTTTCAATAAGGTAGAGGAGCCTTTCTGACAGTATAAATCTTTATAGATCAGCTACTATAGCGGAACATTTTGCAATTTTGGTAGGAAGACTAAGAAATTTCATTGTTGGATTTCAGTCAGCACAGGTTAATGATTTCAGTAATGATTATTGTATCACATGGACTCCAAAGCATACTAATGTAAGGCATATCTACAACAATGCCTAAACTAGTCTGGTGCTGAGTAAACAAGCTTGCACGTGCTTACTTGCTTTTAAGATGTTATTTCAATTAGGTTTCCAGCTACTGTACTTTTCCCATCTGTAGCCTCATTTAATCCACTGAACATAGAACATAGAACATTACAGCGCAGTACAGGCCCTTCGGCCCTCGATGTTGCGCCGACCTGTGAAATCAATCTGAAGCCCATCTAACCTAAACTATTCCATTATCATCATATGTTTATCCAATGACCATTTAAATGCCCTTAAAGTTGGCGAGTCTACTACTTTTGCAGGCAGGGCATTCCATGCCCTTACTACTCTCTGAGTAAAGAACCTACCTCTGACATCTGTCCTATATCTATCACCCCTCAATTTAAAGCTATGTCCCCTCATGCTAGCCATCACCATCCGAGGAAAAAAGCTCCCACTGTCCACCCTATCTAATCCTCTGATCATCTTGTATGTCTCTATTAAGTCACCTCTTAACCTTCTTCTCTCTAATGAAAACAGCCTCAAGTCCCTCAGCCTTTCCTCATAAGACCTTCCCTCCATACCAGACAACATCCTGGTAAATCTCCTCTGCACCCGTTCCAACCTTCCACATCCTTCCTATAATGCGATGATCAGAACTGTACGCAATACTCCAAGTGCAGCTGCACCAGAGTTTTGTACAGCTGCAACATGACCTCATGGCTCCGAAACTCAATCCCTCTACCAATAAAACCTAACATACTGTACGCCTTCTTAACAACGCTATCAACCTGGGTGGCAACTTTCAGTGATCTATGCACATGGACACTGAGATCTCTCTGCTCATCCACACTACCAAGAATCTTACCATTAGCCCAGTATTCTGTATTCCTGTTACTCCTTCCAAAGTGAATCACCTCACACTTTTCCGCATTAAACTCCATTTGTCACTTCTCAGCCCAGCTCTGCAGCTTATCTATGTCCCTCTGTAACCTGCAACATCCTTCCGCACTATCCACAACTCCACCAACTTTGGTGTCATCCGCAAATTTACTAACCCATCCTTCTACACCCTCATCCAGGTCATTTATAAAAATGACAAACAGCAGTGGCCCCAAAACAGATCCTTGAGGTACACCACTAGTAACTGAACTCCAGGATGAACATTTCCCATCAACTACCACCATCTGTCGTCTTACAGCTAGCCAATTTCTGATCCAAACCGCTAAATCACCCTCAATCCCATGCCTCCGTATTTTCTGCAATAGCCTACCATGGGGAACCTTATCAAACGCTTTACTGAAATCCATATACACCACATCAACCGCTTTACCCTCATCCACCTGTTTGGTCACCTTCTCAAAGAACTCAATAAGGTTTGTAAGGCACGACCTACCCTTCACAAAACCGTGTTGACTATCCCTAATCAAATTATTCCTTTCTAGATGATTATAAATCCTATCTCTTATAATCCTTTCCAACACTTTACCCACAACCAAAGTAAGGCTGACGTTTCCACCTGGAGCTGCCATAGAAAATAAAGTCATGCATATAACAAACTTGCAAACATTTACAGTCATGCAATATATTATAAAGTACTGCTGCTGTATAATTGGATCTACTTGGCTATTTTTGAAACAGTCAGATTAAATTTTTTTAAATTATAGGTGAGATAACAAGGGTGTCTGATATACATCTGATATTTGAAGGGAGACTGGTAGTGTTTAGCTAAAAATGACCATAGGACAGGACAACTCCAGGGCTGTAAAGCCCCACTGGTCGTAAGAGCTCCATATTATAGCTCAACCTCCTATACAGCCTGCCCAGAGGGTATGAGGGAATAGTAGTGCTGGGAGACCACAGTCAGTGCAACAGAACTCAGCAATTGAGATGAAGACAGGGAGCTTCAGTTTGCAATATGAGGAGGGGGAGTCTTGGAGGATTGGGTCAGGAAATCATTGACTGGGATGTTGTATGTTTCCTTGAGGGACCCAGGGAAAGCACTCCTGCTCATTTGTCATACAAGGAGCACTGAAAAAGTCTTTAACTTAGGAAGTTTTACCGGGGGACATTCTTAAATTGGTGCTGTACGAATTGCTTTTAAATTAGGCTCCTGAGAGTAACATTTGAGGCTAACTTAAATATGGTAGAAACAGAACTACCTGTTTGAGACAGGAACACTCAGATGTTTCAAAATCCACTGAGATGAAAATCAGGGTCGGGGTGTGCAAATTTCATTTTGTAGCCATTCCCCAACCTTCTCGTTCTAATCATTTGTGGTTATTGTTGAAGATCAAAAATCTGGTTCTAAAAAAGAAGTTTTTGTTTTAAACTTATTTCTTACAAAATGTAAGCACTGATATTAAAGATACTTAAATAAAATTTTATCAACAAATAAAAGAGAATTGACATAAAAATCATCTTTTCCAATCTATGTCCCTGCTCTCGTCTTGTCTGTTCTTTAGTTACAGACTTGGTAAAGCATGACACTCTTTATATAGGCATCCTATTTATATACATTATCATAAGAAGCATTAGCATTCTTTTGACACATCAGCACATAATGAAAAATTCAGGCTGTGGGCTTACAAACGGCAAGCAGATAAATCTTCATTCTATTCCCTTAACACCCTATACACCACATACACTCAAATCACTCATGGGTCCTAGGTTCAAGTCTCAGAGGTTAAGTAGATAAATGTTGCTGTTGAAAAGCCAGAATCAAAGAGAGGACCCCCACAAAGTTCTTAGCTTTATTAACTGGCTATATTGGGACAGACAACTTCAGATTGGGTGTGGATGACTTTTTCATCAACCAACCAGATAAGTGAAGCAATTATGGCTGTACCAATTTTTAATTAAGTCATTTACTTCTGACTGTAACTGTTAAAAAATCTGTCCAATCAATTCCTTTCCAAGTCAGCATTATAATATTCACGGCAGCCCTTGTCCCAAGCTAACAGCAGTGACAACTTAACCATTGATTTGATAATAATGTGCTATTTTCTTGATCCCAAGAGGTTTTTGCTGACCATAATTTAGCATTTTTAATGGTGTCATATTTCCACAATATTGCATTTAGAAGCCATTTCTACTCAGGAACATTCATGCAACTCATGCAGCAGGATCTTAAAATTAACATTACTGCTCGGAACAGAAAGTGACATTCAAATTATGTTGTCATTGGAGTTCAAAGATAATTGGGCCAACCAAAACGTGAGCCCAGCTTTCAGATGGAGACTGCTCTACTCTTTATTTTCAGCAGTTTCTGATTATATTTCAGGCTTCCAGCCTATTTTTACAATGTCAAAAGTACTTGATTTGGTGCATGCATTGTAATGGCGGAATTTGAAATAGCTGTAGAGTTGCAGGAGTATGACGAATAACAATACCCATTTAGTGGAATAAACAAACTGGGTGGAATTGCTTCTTTAAATTAATGGGTAAATCTAAGTTCAGTCAGCATTAGGACAGAATGAAAGTGAACATGTCAACAAAACTTTTAATGTAGCATTCCTGTAAAAATTTAAAATCATTTATATTCAACAAACTTAATTAAGGTTCATACGGATAATAGAAACTTGGGTTGTGATAATAACATAAAGACTGGAATTGGAGCAGGGTGGGGGCTGGTTACAATGATAAATTTGTAACATTGCAAGAAAGATAAGAATGGCTGATTTTAACGCAGAGGTCTCATTATCACTCTGTGAATCCACAGTGCCCAAACAGTTGAAATGCAGAGTTGCATGCTGCAAATTCATTTCAACTATTTAAAAACCCAGTTCAGAAATGCAATGGATAAGCAAGATTGGAGATTTAAAAAGTGGGGACTGAAGCATAACAGTGAGTGACATGTCTGAAAAAAATAAAGTCTGCTATTATGTTCTGCAAGTCATCATTATCTGTTCTGCAGGATTCGCTGAAAACTAGTCCAAGTTCCTGGGATAAAGAAACCCATTACCTTCACAAGAGTGCAGCTGAAGGTGACATTAGCACGAGGACCTGGATCCAGGTGTTTTAATTGATGTTTTAATAGCATTATCAGGTCAGGAAAACTTGGCAAAATCGCACACGTAGCAGTGCATTCACTTTTGATGTGCTACTGAATGAAGGCATAATGGTAGTTTCCAGGATCTTGGCCATAGGTTTGCACGAGCCCTTCCCTATTATTGCAGATTAGCTGCACATTAGTGGAATTAAATCCCTTGCAGTTGAAGAGCACCCCTGGTTGGTCAGCGGATTCTCGGATTACTAAATGAATGCAAATGATGGCTCCGATACTGAGGTGGAGGCTGACAGTGTCCTAAATCTCAGTGCCCTCTTTTTCTGTTTCTGAAGTTTATATACACAGATCTGGCAAATAATCCATCCATCATTTCCCATGAGCTGACTCAAATACTTGTGATGAACCCAATAGTGGCCGAGAGGAAGCTAGTGGGCAGTAGTAACTTTCAAAGCCACTGTTAACACTTCAGTTAGGTCCATCAGGTAGCAGGTCTCCCTGTCACAGACTATAGTTGTCTATGTTCACCTATTATAACTATCTCAAGTTTCAGAAACACCTCCACTGACAGGTCAAGGATGCTGTCAGATTGGTTTAACAAGCCTATCCCCTCAGTTGCTTTCTTCTTTGCTGGTCACTAGCTCCCTCCACAGCAGGCCTTTTCTGCTGATGATCCTCATTCTCCTGCATTTCTTCAGTCAAATTGAGAACAGTGAAGGCACTACCTATCACACTTTGGTGTGAATGCTTCCAAATTATCTAGTGACTCTCTTACACTGAAGTATTTTCGACAAACTGGAGACCTGAATAGGCTTGTGCATGAGAGATAGTAGGAACTGCAGATGTTGGAGAATCTGAGACAACAAGGTGGGGTTCTGTTTTGGTTGTTATTGCGGGGAGGGGGTGTGAGGGATGAGTTGTGGGAAATGCGGGAGACACGGCCGAGGGTGTTCTCGACCACTGAGGGGGGGATGTTGCAGTCCTTGAAAAACGAGGACATCTGAGATGTATGGGAGTGGAATGCCTCATCCTGGGAGCAGGTGCAGCAGAGGCGAAGGAATTGGGAATAGGGGATGGCATTTTTGCAGGAAAGTGGGTGGGAGGAGGTGTATTCTAGGTAGCTGTAGGAGTTGGTGGGCTTGAAATGGATATCAGTTTCCAGGTGGTTGCCAGAGATGAAAACAGAGAGGTCCAGGAAGGAGAGAGAGGTATCAGAGATGGTCCAGGTGAACTTAAGTTCTGTTTTGGTTGTTATTGTGGGTTTTCCTCACATACACCCCACCAACCTCCGGATCCAACGCATCATCCTCCGACACTTCCGCCATCTGCAATCCGACCCCACCACCAAAGACATTTTTCCCTCCCCACCCTTATCTGCTTTCCGGAGGGACCACTCTCTCCGTGACTCCCTTGTCCGCTCCACACTCCCCTCCAGCCTCACCACACCCAGCACTTTTCCCTGCAACTGCAGGAAGTGCTACACCTGCCCCTACACCTCCCTCCTCACCCCCATCCCAGGCCCGAAGAAGACTTTCCACATCAAGCAGATGTTCACCTGCACATCTGCTAATGTGGTATACTGTATCCGCTGTTCCCGTTGTGGCCTCCTCTACATCGGGTTTGACCGCTTTGCAGAACACTTATGCTCGGTTCGCACTAAACAACTGCACCTCCCAGTCGCGAACCATTTCAACTCCCCCTCCCATTCCTCAGACGACATGTCCATCCTGGGCCTCCTGCAGTGCCACAACGATGCCACCCGAAGGTTGCAGGAACAGCACCTCATATTCCGCTTGGGAACCCTGCAGCCCAATGGTATCAATGTGGACTTCACAAGCTTCAAAATCTCCCCTCCCCCTACCGCATCCCAAAACCAGCCCAGCTCGTCCTCGTCTCCCTAACCTGTCCTTCCTCCCACCTATCCCCTCCTCCCACCTCAAGCCCCACCCCCATTTCCTACCTACTAACCTCATCCCGCCCCCTTGACCTGTCCATCCTCCCTGGACTGACCTATCTCCTCCCTAACTCTCTACCTACACTCACCTTTACTGACTCCATCCCCACCTCTTTGACCTGTCTGTCTCCTCTCCACCTATCTTCTCCTCTATCCATCTTCTATCCGCCTCCCCCTCTCTCCCTATATATTTCAGAAAGCCCTTCCCCTCCCCCATTTCTGAAGAAGGGTCTAGGCCTGAAACGTCAGCCTTCCTGCTCCTCTGATGCTGCTTGGCCTGCTGTGTTCATCGAGCTCTACACCTTGTTATCGCTAGGCTTGTGCATGTTGTGTTATGTCTGATGGTCATTATGTAAGTATACCTTTAAGAGATGTATCCATGACATCATCACTGTATCATAGCATACTCCATGGGAATCACCTGAAGCATGACACTCTACAAAAACATGCAGTTTTGTATGATTTACTAGCAAATTGTTAATGCAGACATCAGTGCCTGAAGAATGTAACATTTATATATAATTGTTAACAGTAATAAATGTCTGTTAGGTTCTTCAATATCATGTTTTCCACATCTACTTTCACATGTTATGAGGGATACCATAAGCATTGTTGCATCAGGTAGAATACACAGCTGGAAGCAAAACCCACATCAGTGCATACTACACTCTTGTTAAAATCTGGCTTTAATCATTTCACTAAACCTATGCAATGTTGTTGCTGCACTCCTGCTAACTTCCCAATACCTGGGAGATCTGTACAACACCAATTAATTTCAATTTGGACCCCCAATTACATTACGATAGTCAAATTTAAATATGTAGTTAATTATCTTGCTTCTCCAGAGTGAGACATTCAAATGTCCTCATATTTGCCACTGCAACATTCGTCATAAAATACATAATGAGTTGAGGCAGTTCCTGTGAATTTGACATTTGCATTTACTCTTTTCTTCACTTTTTGGTTTAATGTTGAGTTTGAGGCTTTCGAATGGGTTTTGACTGTGTTTGTCACTTTGTAAAAGGCAGCTTCTTGACAATTTAATTGTGTTAAGTCTTTGGTAAGACCATTTATAACCACTTTTTAGCTGAATAGGAATCTGTAGCACTTCAGTCATCTTATTCCCATCTACCTGTGGATGTATAAAATAGGACTAAAGACTAAAGTAAGTCTCTTTGTTATAAATTACTCCAAGAAAAATTAGTTCATCCTCAACAGAACTGTCATTTCCTTTTTCTATTAACAGTTCATTTCCTCCATTTTTAACATTCTCCAGGATTACCTCCCCCGCCCCCTTTTCAGGAATTCATATAAACAGAAGACATGTCAACTCAAAGCTCTATTGTGAGATTATTCTTGCTTCATGCAGTGATATTGGATAATGTATCCTAACAGCTGGAGTTTCTCTTTTAGGAAAGCACAGTATGAAGATCTTTTCGTGTTCTGTTTTACAGGATAAGAAACAAAGTGCAGAACACTATTGTCTTCATTTTATGATTCATGTAGAATTTTGTTTGACTATTTATTTGCATTGTTTAGGTTATGGTGCAGGAAAGCACACTCTTAGTAGGCAGATCTGAAGGTATGTAAAAAGGACATGTTAATTTACAAGTGATATGCAATGGAAAAGCACTAATAAAAAGGTACTTAGAAATTCTAAAATTAGCTTCAGCTCGATGTACTAATGAGATACTAAATGTTTAATCTGGTGCCTTGTGTCTGTTAGGAAGCATCAGGAAGTGGACCTCTACTGAATGAATTCAACCTCCTGATCAAATAGTAACAAAACATAATTGTAAGGAGTGTTTTTTTTCCATTAGCAACTATATTTGCAAATTGTTAGTATACAACTGGGATTTTGAACAGGGAAGTCACATGAAAGTAAAATCAATCACACCATTTTACATTTATTATTACCGAAGTCATATTTCCAATCTTTCAGTTGAGAACATAAAATTGCATGAATATTGTGCATCTACACAACCTAAACAACATTTGCATGATCCCACCAGGGCATAATAGTCTTGGAACTACATCATTGATTTTTGTGATGGATGAGCTGGGGTGGGGAAATTTCATTGTGTCCCTAATCAATTTACAATGTGCATTAATTTCCATTCACCCATCTGGCTGGTATAAAGTGCTCTCACACAGAATTTACAGAAACTCTCATTTAATAGTTGATCTGGCATAAATGAGAGGGAAATCAGATAAGACACAATGGACATAAGTTCCTGAGGGCTGCAGCCCTCTCATTGTAAGTCCAGCAGGAGTGTAGTACAAAGCCAAGATACACCGAAACCCAGCCTTCAATGTCAGTGTCTGTTAATAATTGTTTGAGGGGAACAGCTGCCATCCACAACCACCAGACTTACATGGCTGGTAGGAGGTCAACCCGAAAGCTGGACGTTTCCTCGCCCTGGCAATGGGATTTCACTAGCTGGTTAACATAACAGGGAGTAGATGTGTCCTGGCCTGCTGGCTAGTAGAACTCCCAGAGCTGCCAGGCTTGTGAAACTGAATATGTGGGGCTAGATTTTATGCTGGGGATGGGCTTTTCACACCCATCCTCTGTCTTTGCAACATCAAAGTTGAAACAACCTGAGTAGGTTCATCTATATGCTAATGTGTGGCTATGTAATTAAACATTATATAATGTGGATAATATCATTTCACTTATAATTGCTGAAATTGGTCATCTTCAAACTAGACCTAAATTCAACCTATCATCAGCTGAAACTCCATTCAATTTGATCAAGGCTAGGCATGTGTTGGCCACAGTGTGAGTCGGAAGTGGAGAAATAGATGATTGATAAGATGGGTAATTGGTGAGATGAGAAGCTCCATGTTAGTATTGTGGTTAATATCCCTGTCTGCCATGCGGGAGGCCAGAGTTTAATTCTCTAACAGGGAGTAGCTGATGTCTCTGTGAATGGCTGTCTGTCACTAAGGATGTGTTTTTGACGCAAATTTTGTCCAGGTGGTGACAGTGAGGAAGAAACTCTTAGGTTACAGGAGAATGTAGACAGATTGGTCAGATGGGCAGATCAGCAGCAAATGGAATTTAATCCTGACAAGTGTGAGGCCATGGACTGTGGAAGAAGGAACATGACAAAGGGGTACTCAATGAATGGCAGGTCACTAGGAAGCCCAGAGGAACAGAGAAATCATGGGTTGCTTGTCCACAGATCACTGAAGATGGCAACAGAAGTAAGGGTAGTTAAGGAGGAAAATAAGACATCTGTCCTTACTAGTTGTGGCATAGATTATAGGCAGGAAGGTCATGTTAGAGCTGCACAGGACTTTGGTTAGACCACAGCTGGAGTACAGCATGCAGTTCTGGTTACTTCACTATTGGAAAGATGTGATTGCACTGTGAGTGCAGAGGAAATTCACCAGGATGTTGCCTGGGACAAAGCATTTTAGATGTGAAGAGAGGCTGGATAAGCTCAGGTTATTTTCTTTAGAGCAGAGAAGGTGGAGGGACGACCTGGGATATAAGGTTATAGGGGAATGGAGAGGGTGGATGAAAGCAGCTGTTCCCCTTAGTTGAAGGGTCAGTAACAAGGAGAATTTAGTTTTGAGGTGAAAGACAGGAGGTTTAGAGGGTGGTGAGAATTTGAAATGCATTACGTTAGAGGGTAGTTGAGGTAGGAAACCTCACAGCCTTTAAAAAGTACTTGGATGAGCACTTGAAATGTCAGAACTTTGAAGGCTATGGGCCAAGTGTTGGAAAGTGGGCAGATTCAGGACAGTGTTCTGTCAGTATAGACTCAATGGGCTGAAGGGCATCTTCTTTACTCTGTGATTCTATGATAATTTAGGATATGAAGAGGGAGGAGGACTGGCACAAGGTTTACTATGCGGTTTCAGAGGAACAGTCCTCCCCACCCTCGCCCAGATGGAAACTTAAACCTAAAAACAATTTACTGCCCCTGCATAAAGCCCCAGCCGGTTTGGCCTGATAGGAATTGTATGATTGCTTCCTCACTTAGGCCTCAGGTTAAAGTTGAAGTTGGGCCCTGATGGCACAATGGTGGCACAATCTATACAGTTAAAGCAGAATTCCTCAGGCAGATGTCCAGTAGACTGCTGAAGACAATGGGTTAAAAGTCAAAATCAATGTAAAGATAATAGGATCACAGCATATAAATTACTGCCCATATTTGGAACTACCTTCCCATCAGATAGAACCAGGGAGAGTAAAGGTTAGCCCCTGGGCATCAGGCAGTTATCCAATTGCTATATTTTTTCCAGTACCACAATATCCTTCTTAAAACTAAAATCTCATTTCTTGGTGAGAATAGGAGAATCTCCTGCATGGGTGATAACGTAACTTTTGCTTTTCTTTCCTGAGCTCTCCAATTCAAGGTTCATTTTGTTGTATTTACCACATTGTAATGATGTACAGGCAGGTAAACTGGCAGTAAACTGCCCATCAGTGCTCTAAAATGTTTTTCCTGTTCAGTATCCTGTAGGCTAATATCACATAGTTTATAGTTCCAAGATATTTTTCAACCTGCTTAAACTTCCTCAAAGGACAATTCCTTAATCTCAGTTTTGAGTCATGTGAAGCTTTTTTTGAATTGCTTCCAATGCAAGTAAATTCCTCCTTAAGTATGGAGACCGAACTGTTCACAGCCATATTGGTACAGTTTTACTACAGCCCTGCACTTTTTAAAAAATTCCATTTCTCTTGTAATGAAGGTCAACTTTCCACATGCCTTTGTAATTACTTGCTGTGCTTATGTGTTAATGTTTTGTGATTCATATACAATGACATTCAGATCCATCTGTACTGCAGCATTCTGCAATTTCTTTCCATTTAAATAATATTCTGCTTTTCTATTCTTCCTGCCAAATTTGACAATGTCACTTTTTCACTGATTATCATCTAATTTATTTCTCACTCACTAAAACCTATTGAAATCCCTTTGCAGCCTCTTTGGGTTAACTCCAAAGACCATCAAAAATGGTGGATGAAACCCTGATAGGGAGGTCCTGCCCCCATTTCTGGCAGATTGCAGTTTTGTTAGTGGGGGAAGTGGGAAGGGTATCAATCATACAGGTCAGAAACTCAAACTAAGCAGGGCCAAGGTAATTTAGTGCTGAGTTGAAACAGACCCTATTTTTGCTGTTCTAATGGGCCTTAACACACAGTGTGGGATTCATAAATTTATGGAGTAGAAATTAATACCTGTGACGGGTGGATAAAGTCTCTTTAAGGATCATGATCTGACATCTTTCTAAATCCTTAGCCGATAAAAATTAAAAAAAAAAGGCTGCAGCGATTCAGTTTGAATTTTAAAAAAAACACCCTCTGGTGAACTGCTTTTGTTGTCAAACTATCTGGCATAGATTAGAAGAAAAGTGGCCACCTGTTTTTGCAGTTTCAATAGAGATCTTTATTGACAACTCCAAGAGCTAAGGCGATAATGAATGTTTGGCTGAGTTTCAAAAGCTTCAAAGCATATATCTCAGTGACGATGGCTGGACAGTGAGGTCACACTTGATTGATAGTTTAAAGATGCTATTAAAGGATTACATATTGTTGATAGTTTTATATAATATTAAACTCTTGAAGGGATTTAAAATCACTGGATGGCTTTCAGTGATAGAATTTTGTTTTTCAATACTGGGGATGCATGCATGAAAGCTCTTTTAGATTGTTAGAACTTTTTTTCATCTCTCCATGTCTCTGGATGTATTCTCATAGTGGATACTAGGTGAATAGTTATGGAAGTGGCACTGAGGCATGATGTGGCATAAGGCTATGAGGTACTATGAATGGGTGTGAATTGGCATGCTGCAAATCACTTGGAGGGTATGCCTGCAAGCCTGTCTCCTGCACTCTGCACCAACTCAAATACTGATACCTTGGTGGGTGTTTTTGTTAGACTAGACTCAGGAGTAGTTGCTGGTGAGCACATCACTGCCATGTCTCTGCAATTTGTTGAGTAAAAAACATCCCAGGTTGCTGCACTCAGGGGACTCTCAGAGATCAGGCACCAGCTCAAACCCATGCAGAAGATGACCACATGGCATTGGCAATTAACAACATCATTGAAATGCACAAGTAGACACAGGAACAACACACAGCTTTGTCAACGGCACTGAGCAAATTGACTCAAAGGTTGGGGTGCTCTGCTAATGCTGTTTGTACCATGCTACTTCTGGCACGTGACCGTAAGGCTGTCTCCTTGGACAAGTTGGTGACTCAGCATCAACAGCGAAGTGACAGTGGAATAAGGGACACCAACCTCACTGCAGGAGCCCTCTCCTCACATGGAAACAGGGTGGTGTCACTTGGCAAGACTCAAAGGAAGCTGGAGGAACAACACCTCATCTTCAACTCAGGTACCTTCCTCCTATCAGGACTCAACATCGAGTTTAAACATTTCAGAACACCATGTTCCTTGTCTATTACCTAATCTGCCAATCTAGGTCCTGTCATGAAGTGAGCTGCTTTCAGTCCAGCCGACTCATTGTCCTCATTATCACCAATCGAACTTCTTTTCTTCCATGGCTTACTGTCAACAATCGCGTTGTCTGCCCACCCCTTTTCTGTCTCTCTCTGGGCTCTCTCTCGACCTATCTGCTCAATCCTTTTGTCTGCACCAACTCTCCTATGCCCCACCCCCAGTCATCAACATAAATGCCACAATATATGAACTACTATCAGTTCTGAAGAAGGGTCACTAGACTTGAAACGTTAACAGTATTTTCTCACCACAAACGTTACTAGACCTGCAGATTTTCTCCAGCACACTCTGTTTTTATTCACCCACAGAGCTGACCATGGTCCACACTCTCGACTGACTTGGAAAAACAGCCATGATTGATGACTGATCACACCTTTGACTGATCCTCATGTAGCTCCCTGACTGATTTACCACGACTCACTCAACATTTTGCACCAGACCTGCAGGGCTAACTCATGGCTCACTCCCCAGGCAGTAGAGGTATGGACTTCCTGATCCCAAGTGGATGACCAAGCCCCTGAACTAATATTGGTGGTGGCCCTTTCTGTGCCAGGACCCCTGACTGAAGGTAATAATGAAGTGCTGATGGGTGCAAATGGATGTGAGTAGTCTTCCTGCCACTCACTTATGAGATTCTTCACTCACCATTCAATACTTGGTTAAAGAATTGAACCTTTTGCTTCCACAGTTAAGAATCTCATTACTGTCACTCGCACCCTATTTTCCCAATGTTCTCGCTCATGCTCATGTCAATTAGGTCTAGGAAGATTTCAAACTATCATTTTATTATAATTACCCATATTGCATATTGCATGATTTACTCATCTTTCCTCTTTAACTTCCAAGGTCTCATTACATGATCTCTTCAACCATCCTTTATTTAATTTGGTTAGCACTATCTCAGAGATGAAGATATTTGTATGAAGAATGAAATTAGCTAAACAAAAACCATCTGTCCTCTATTTTTGTAGAACGTATCTTCAATTCTTGGTTCATTAACATGAAAAATCTTTTTCATAACAGCTGCAACATACGGAGAAAAGGAAAACATTAAGTGTGTCTCGTTCTACTTTAATATAAAACAAATCACTAAAACATAGCACATTCTGAAAACTTCACTATGAAAAATTGTCAAAAGATGCCATATAACCACATCCTGTTTCCTTTGACCTGACCAGTTACCATTTTAATTCAATAAATTGTTATCTAATCTATGATATCCTAAATGGACAAATAAAATTTGCAGTACTATATCTAAAATTTTGCAGAAATCTAAATCAACAGCATTGCCTTTATCCAGATGAGTCAACAGCTGCTAAAATACTTTCAACAAGTTGATTTTCACTCTGTTTGGGTTCTTCCTTAGATAAATATTATTTAATGTTATTGTAGTCCTTACATGTTGAAATGTTTTTGTATTAGCTTAAGTTTAAAACCTGTCACTTAAAAGTAAGGAAAAATGGTATATTTTGTTATAGCAAATAATCAGGTCCCATGGATTACACCCAACCCACCTTTTGAAATGATGCTATAGAGTGATGTACTTTGTAATATTGCACAGGACAAATGACAAAATTGAATGTAATATCCAAAGTAGTGAGATGTTGTCTTCTTAACAATAATAACCTTATCTAGAATGTAGAAACCGTTTATGAAAATCTTTGACCTTTTTAAATGCAAAACACTACCTTTCTCAAAAAATAATTAAAATGACCTGAACATTAAGAAACATGTTAATGAACAGAGCTTTGAGATCAATTAATGTTTTGCATCCGAAAATCAGACTTTATTGGAAACTTTGTTGATCATTGTATAAAAGCACCCAGCCTACAGTCTGTATGCAATTTAAGATTGTGTATGTCCTGAAGTTTAGTGGTTTTATTGAAGGTTTTCTTAAGACAATGAAGACTTGGAGAATCAGACTCCTGCACTATCATTCCTGAAGTAGCAAGAATCCAACCTTTCTCCACTCCTATTTCTGAGCTATACACTACTTCTCAGTGACAATGTGCATGTCAATGGTTATACCTAAAACATCAGGCTCTACCTCACCATCCTCTTGATTGAACTTTATCTCTTAACAATTAATTGTTCTCTTCGATCATCACTATTAACTCTGTTCCTAGTCATTTAGTCTAGCTCTATCTCCTGTCTGAGGCTAAAGCAGGCAACATGTAACCTTGAAGTGCTACTTTAACCTGAGATGAGCTTTTACATCTTTAACTGTTCCAACAGCAAAGGTGTCTACATTTACCCCTCTAACAATACTCCTTTTCCATCCTTGATTTAGCTTATTAGTTGCTAAAGCCCTCATCATACTTTACTCAACTCTAGATTTGACTAATCCAATGGTGTCTTAACCTAGTTGCCAATTTGCAGCATCCATAAATTTGTCCTCATTCAAACCTCTGTTGCTCCTTTCTCCCATCAAGTCCCATTTGTCCGTTATCCCTTTGGCCCTGGCTCAGAGGATCATTGTTGACAATGCCTTGATTTTAAAATTCTTCTCCTCATTCACATGTCCCTCAATTGCCTGGCCCCTTGCTGTTGACTTTCTCCCGCTGCATAACCTGTAATCCCACAGTTCTGACCTCTTCTGGATTCCCAGTTTGCATTGGTGAAAGGTGATCATATTGAAACATACTAGATCCTTAGGAGACATGATATGGTATAAATGGAAAGGTTGTTTCCATTTAAATGGGAGAGTCTAGGATCAGAGGGCATAATAACGGTTGCCTATTTAAGACAGAGATGGGGAGGAATTTCTACTCTCAGAAGGTACTGAATCTGTGGAATTGTTTACCATAGAGGACTTTGAAGGTTGGATTTTTAACTGTATTCATGGCTGAGATAGACATATTTTTAATCAGCAGGGGAATCAAGGGAATGAGAAAAGGCAGGAAAGTAGACCTGAGGACTAATATATCAGCTGTGACCTCATTGAATGGCAGAGCAGACTTAATGGGGTGAAAGGCCTACATCTGCTCCTATATCCTATGGCCGTCTATGGCTCACAATGCCCTCAGCTTCTTATCTCTGTCCTTTGAGATGCTTCTGAAAACTCTTTTCTCAAAGTTTTGATCACCTGTCCTCATCTCTCCTTTTGTAGCCCTGTTACGGTTACAGCTGATGTTATATCTGGACAAGTCAGTTCTCAGACTGAAACCTGGCTTGATTGATTTTTTTTCCTTTGGTATTATTATCAAGGTTTCTTTTTCCTGAAATACCAACACTCAATGCTGTAGATTTGGACTTAACAACAAAATAGAAGCTTACTGTGCAGAAGAAATGAAGATAAAATATAATGAACCAAAATATTTACATTTAACACAAATTTAAAGATTTGAAATAGATGGTTAAACACAATTCCATTAGTCCCAACAACACTCCTTTATAGTACACACACCAAAGAGAATTTCCTTTTTTTCACATCAATGGGCCTTATTTTAAATGTGGCTTCAATTCCCCAACTTGAGAATCTGTTAGCTTCTTCTTTGATCTGTCATATAATGGAGCTTAGATTTTCTTAGCTTCATGTAGCCTCTTCTGGGTTTTAACCAAACATTTCTTGTCTGGAACTTTTAAATTACTTGCACTGAGGTAACCTCTTTCTTAATAGCCCTAAACTACATTCTTTCTTAGAAGCAATTGTCTTACACATCCCGCTTCAATCAAAAATTGTTCAACCTGCCCCAAGATGAAACTAAAACAGTTATTTTACAAGCTTTAGGTGTTTCGGCTAAGCCCAAAACATTTCCAAAATCATCTATCTGAATGCCTAATCCAAACGCATTACATTTGCTCATAAATTCTCAGAATATAATCAAATCCCCATTACTTTCCAGCAGGTTTCTTTCGAATACTTTAAAAAAATAAATCACCATGGCTACAGAAATATTTATACATTAATCATTAAAGCCTCAGAGTCATGTTAGATGTCATTTATGACTTTGATATGGACCTTTTATTTACAGCATATAGTCAGGCTGAGTGTGCTCAAAAAGGGAGATGTGGGAATGATGGGCTCAAATTTGAAATGAGACAAAAGGCTTAATGACTTTGGAGAGGAAAGGGAGAATGGAAATGAGATGGTGGATTGGATAGACAGATCAGTCAAGTGTCAATTTTTTTGGAAGCTGGCATTATTGCATCTGTGGAAAGGGATCCATTGTCACAAACAGCGAGGTCTAGAAAAGGAAGTTGGCAATTGCCAATTTGTTCAGGCATCTGATCATATTCTGTATTCCTTTCATTTATCCAACTGGCCACTTCTTCTAATGATTATTAAATTTGTTGAACAAAACATGGCTTCAATACATTTCCCTGCTGCCCTTGAATATCTCAATGTTCACAGATTTTTATCTTGAATAATGAATTTTTGGAATTTGCCCAGAATGAATTGATTCACCATCTCATTTTGTCACTTTCATAGGAACACAGGAGCTGAAGTAGACTATTCAACTCTTAAGCTGGTTTTATCATTCTAAGTCATGCTTGATGATTCAAGTCAACTCCGTGCTCAGTGTTATCCTTTGATGTCTTTTAATAAATAGAAATCTAGAATCTCTGCCTTGAATTTACTTGATGACTGAGCTTCCACAATGCTCTGGTTTTTCCTAATAACATATTTCAGTTCACACTGTGGCTAGACTGTTGGATCTGAATTATTTCAGGCAGATTTTTTGTACCATCCTCTGCAAAGAACACATACTATACATAACAATTCTCTTACTCTTAATATATTTGTCAAAACATTCGGTGTTGATCTTGATGTCGCTTACATGAATTTGCTCTCATTCCCTTTGTGCAACTCTAATCATTTTCTTTACAAACTTTATAACTGTTTCTAAAAGTTTATTTTGTTTTATTTTACATTTATGCCCTATTCTTAAACAACCTCTTTAGAACATTAAATGGGCATGTCAAAACAGTCTGAACTGTGATCTCTTATGATTACAAAGATCACAAAGTGCTGATGATCCCACGCTCAATCGCAAAGCATGCCCTGTGGGTTATGTTTCAAACTGCAGAAACGCTTTTTCCTTTTGAAAAAAAATCAAAATCAGAGGTCTGTTAGAATTCTGCTGGAGTGTGCTAGTGGAACTGAGTGGGCTAAGAAACCCAGTTTAGTTTAAAGATTTATCATGCTGCATAGGTGACAGTCAGAGAGCTCGGCTCTCGTCACCCCTGTATTATTGGTTAAAGGGATTCTCTCATTCCGAGTGCCAGCAGCCAGAGGGTGAGCAAGCCAGACAAAAGGAAAATGGAAAACAAAAAGATTCACTTTCATCCCAAACACTGGAATTTAGTTACTGTCCAAAGGAATCAGAGCAACAGAATCTTCAACCAATCCACAAAACAAAAAAATCCTGAAATTGACTGTTCAACCACCAACTTCAATGCTACTGGTAACCTTCATTGTCAAAACATTCAACTATTCACTATTGATAAACTTCATTGAAGTGTATAACTTTTGTTTTAGCTTTTATCCTTTTAGATTCACACCTTATTATTAGCTGTGTGTATGAGTTGTATTGCTAATTCTTTTGGCAATTAGCAACAAATAAACTCACTCCTTACTAACTCAGGAAAACCTGATTAAACCGGCTCCTTTTAAAACAGAAGCTCATTTGGGTCTGCGAGAAAAGAAGGAATCCATTTTTTAAAATGAATCTTGTTGTGACTAACCAACAGGCGGGTGAATAATGAAGGGGAGCCAGTCCATTCCTCCTCACCTGGGAGCATAACAATTTTGGGTATCTCATCTGGAACTAGAACAAATTGGGGAACCTTATCCAAGGTATGGGCTTAACACAAGTTACCTGATCTAACTATAATGTGTTTGCCTTTTGTACATTGCCTGATTGCATGATATGTCTGTGCCTGTCACTTGAGATTTCATTACAGTATCTAAATTAGACTCTTGCATTGAGCACTTACTTTAAATTTAACACTGAGTGGTCAGGTTTCTCAGGACTCAGAAAATCGAATGACAAAATAGAGATGGCTAAAGTAAGCAGGTAAATGTCTTTTTTGGCATTACTTGCCAAGAGATAGAGCAGGAACATTTCCTGCAGCCCCTCATGGAAACCAATGGTCATGATCAGCTGATTCTCATTTCCACATCCCCATTAAACCTGTGATAGCTCCTGATCCTTCCTTCCTTTTGATCCTGGTTAATGTCCCCCAACAAAGTTCCTATCTTTCATAAAAACAGGAAGTGCTAGAGAATCTCAGAAGGTTTGGCAGTACCTGTGGAAACAACGCTATTGTTGGGTCCAATATGACTCTTCCTTGAAACTAGTTCAAATCAATAGTTCCCATTTGCACCCTTCTGGTATTGGTTTTGCCTCCCAAAAGCCCATCAGTTCATTGGTCTGGCCAGCTATTGGGTGGGAAATGGAGCAAAACTTTATATAATGAGGTCCTGCAATTGCTACTATATTTGGCTGGGCATTTGTACTTCTGGGACCCATGAGGTTACATCCTGCAAGCACTTTCCTCTGCATTCTCTCTCTCCACCTGCACATTAATATTGGGGCTAGTTTTAAGTTACTGTCCATTTCAGAAGTGCCCAAAGTAAAGTATCCATTACTGCAGTAACTCAGGTTTCCTGTAGTTTGAACCATAGATCACTGCCTTTGCCCTGTCAATTGTTATCCACGTTTCTCTTTTGCAATCTTCATATCTTGACAATTCTCTTACTCCCACTATGATCATCACATTCTGGATAATATGAGGAAGAATTCTCTCAGCAGGTGTCATCAATTGCAAGTACAGAGATCCTCTGTTTTTGAGTCTTATTTAACTCCAATCACTTATTGCAAATGTCTTGTCTCTGGATACTCTGAGGATCCATAATGTTCACACATGATGGTTCTCCCATGAATGCCTTTCTTCTGTGCCCAGTTACCTAATATAAGAACAGTGTTAGCCTGAATCAAGAACAAAATTATTGGCCAAAATCAGACTCCAATTATTCACTTCACACCAATTTTAATTAGCATTGTTATGATCAGCGAGTGACAAGACTGTTATTGGGAAAGAATGGCCATAGGGAGGACTACACCTGCAATGATAGCACATAATTTTAAACAACAAGTGAGAAATTATAGTAGATTTAGTGGAGAGACAATCTGAAAGCGGTAAAGCCATTAGTTTGGAAATGCAGTCTGCCAGTTGACAGGGATCATATGTGCCAAATGTAGAAATTATCACATGTAGAAAGAAAAGATTTGGAAAGAGATAGCAAAAAGGAGAGAAACTCAAATTTTAAAATTAAGCATTTTTAAAATCTCCAAAAACAATTCACAATCTGAGGAAATGAGACTCCCTACTTACATTTGTACACTTTCTGAGCAAGAGAGGCTGATTGGTTATCATTAATGTTGTTAAAGGCATACTGACACTATTAACTTCTGAATTTAACTTTCTGGGAGATGCGTTTAATAGGAAATTAATTTGCAAGCATAACAACTCCATAAAAGTCGGAGAGGACGAAGTGTAAGATGTCATTTTGTGAAGCTCACGGTGGAATGGTGTAAATTAAGCTGTAACTTGTCAATTCACAGTTCAGGGGTATCTATTCCTTTCCAACACCCGCTGTCAATTTGTGTACGAATAGTGACGTAATTTGTTCACACCCAAGTAGGTTTTTGTCAAAATGTAGCTTAGGGTTTCTTGAAAAACAAATTGTCAATTTTCAGCTCCGATCTGAGTACTGGGTTGCAACTCATTAATTTGCAACTCTGAGATCAATACTTTATAAACTGTGCAGACCAGCGTTTTCGGATTGGATCACAATAGATAATGATTGCAAAGGTGTTATGTTTGAAGTGTTCTGATTGTCTAACCTTGGTTTTCTAAAGTAGAATCCTATGTATTTTCCTGGAGCCTGGTGTCATACTATCTGATTTAAATCATGTTCCCCTGTGATAAAATTGAACCACTGGAAAATTCTGTGCAATAAAGCTTTGTCTTTTTGTTAAATAAATGAACTATCCTTTTAAATTCTTCAACTGGAATTATACCTACGCTTCCATATCAATATAGAACTGTATATATAATTGGGGCGGTTGCTCCCTAATTCCATATCAGAGCTCATTCAAGCCAAAAGACTGCTGCTTAAGATCATTACATCTACAGCTGAACTTAAATCCGATCTATTACTCAACATTTAAAACGGACTCAGGAGTACGCTGAGCAAGTTATATCAATATTCTGTGTAGAGCTGGATGAACACAGCAAGCCAGGCAGCATC
>NC_063332.1:109740043-109797671 GCF_021869965.1 Rhincodon typus
TCCAGCTCTACACCTTGTTATCTCAGATTCCAGCATCGGCAGTTCTTACTAACTCTATGCCAATATTCTATTTGTTTTTAATGTTACCACCAAGTGGGCTGGGATGGACAGTGTAATTTTCTAATATTTAACAAGTTAGTTTCGGGGAGTTTGAACACAGCGTATGCCTTGAAACATATTTGAAAAGAGCTCCATCCTGAAATCATCTTCAATGATAACAGACGTTTTCCTTTTGAACTGCATTTGGACGTAAAGAGTCTATCGGTCTTAGCACCGAGAGGTGAACAGGATGTGGAGGAGGCAATGAAACACAGCCTGTTCCATATCTACCCTTTCAATATGAAGATCTGCCCTGTATAACTGGTGCTGACTGCGTTTGCTGCTTTGAGACCCGCAGAACTAGTAATGCTGGATGAATACAGCTTAAACCGCTGCATTTAAACCAACAACGTGAAGAGTTGAAAATAGGACTTGTTTTTGTTCTGGTTTGGAGGAATATAGTTGCGCGTCTACTGAAATAGCCGTTTCTACCTCACAGTTCCCACTTGAAGCAGAACCGGATCCTCCGCACACAGACTGGCACCCAATTTGTACCTGGCACTGGGCACCACCGCCGCCCATTCTCCCCTGACCCTCTTCAACAAGGCAGAAATAGGTTTATTTTTTATTATCCCGTGCATCGCCTGACCCCAGAGCCCGCAGAAATATGTGTTTTCCTTGTTTTAAAATGTAGACCATGGTGAGCTGAATAAATACTTCCACATTCCTGCACGAATGGAAGCGCGCCGAGATATGCGGATATTTTCAGGCAATGGCTCAAGACTAGACCATGTCAACTTCTCTTATTAAAAGGCAGGCAACAGGTGGCAGCGGTTTGAGGAGGTATAAATCTGTGAGAATTAACTTGTCGAGTTTTGAGGATAAATCGGGCATGCCTCAGATTCAGATTACCCTTTGCAGACTAGAATTTCATCGGCCTCGTATATTATCACAAGATCTGTTCAGATGTTAAAAGCTATAAAATCCCCCTGGAATCATCCTGAAGGCGAATAACACACACACACAGCGAGCCCCACACGAACAGTCAGCTATTGGGATACCCAGGCAGTCAGGGAGAGGGCGCAGAGCAGGTGCACAGCCCATCACAACACAACACACACATATTCACATGGCTGCAAATGGAGAGGTTACTGGGCCAGGTTAAGATTCAGTGTTCTCTACATTTCAGGGATGAGGCAGCTGATGTTATGCACAAAGTTACCTATTAAGCAAGGATAGGCTAGGTGTGGGATCTGGTAAAACTGGTGTCTTACTTCTACGATGAAGAAATCTGTCTACAAGAAAGTAAAACGTGTCATTAGGGAAACATAGATCCTTTTGTAAAATTCACTCACAGGATGTGAACTCTGGCCAGGCAGCATTTATTGCCCATCCCTGATTGTCCAGAGTGCAGTTCAGAATCAGCGACATTGCTGTGGGTCTGTAGTCTTATGTAGGCCAGACCAGGTAAGGATGGCAGTGTCCCTCCCTCAAGGACATTAGCGTACCAGACTTTTTTTTCCCCAATACTCAACAAAGGTTTCATGGTCTGAATTAGACTCTTAATTCCAGATTTTTAATTGAATCCAAATTCCACCAACTGCCATGGCAGGATTCAAACCCAGACCCTGAGATCATTACTGGCGTCTCTGGATTAATAATCGAGTGATAATACCACTAGGCCATTGTCTTCCCCAAATATAATGTGATGGAATATAATGTGAGGAAATGAGAAGTTATGCACTTCAGAAGGAAGAATAGAGGAGCTGAATACTACTTAAATAGAGAAAGACTGCAGAAAGCTATGGCACAGAAGGATTTGGGAGTCCTTACGCATAAATCAGAAAAAAAAGTAGCATCCAAGTTCAGCAGATAGTAGGGAAGGCAAATCAAATGTTGAACTTTATTGTAAAGGGAATGGAGTATAAAAGTAAGTAGGTTTTGTACAACTGTACAAAGTATTAGATGAGGGTTGGGATATTGTGAACAGTTTTGATTCCTTTATCTGAGGAAAGATATACTGACATTGGAGGCATCCTGGAGAAGGTTTCACTAGGTTGGTTCCAGGTATAGAGGAACTGTGTTCTGAGAGGGGCTTAGTAGGTTGGCCTGCTACTCATTGGAGTTCAGAAGAATGAGGGGCAATCTTATTGAAACATACAAGTTTGTGATGAAATAGCTGCTGAAGCATTCTATGTTGAAATTTAGCAAGACCTACACAGTATCCAGGTTTAGGCTGGCAAGTGGCAAGTAATATTCATGCCATACAAGTGTCAGGCAATGACCATGTCCAACAAGAGGGAAACTAGTCATTCTCCCTTGACAATCAATGGCATTATCATCATTGAATTCCAACTGTCAACATCCTGTGGGTTACAATTAATGAAAATAGATATTTAAATACTGTGGCTACAGGACCAAGTTAGAGGCTGGAAATTGTGCAGCCAGTAACTCACCTCCTGACTCCTAAAGATTGTCCACCATCAACAAGACACAATTCAAAAGTGTGATGGAATACTCCCCACTTGCCTGGATGAATGCAGCTCCAGTAATCCTCCAGAAGCTTGGCACTATCCAAGATAAATTACCCTCCTTGATTGACATCTATCACCATCGACATTCACTATTTTCAAAACCAAAGAAAAAATATCATCAGTGTTACCACTTGTAAGATGTACTGCACAAAATCACCAAGGCTCCTTTGACAGCACCTACCAAATCTGTGACTTCTACCGTTAGAAGGACAAAGGCGACAGGTACAGGGGAACACCTTCACTCGCATGTTTCCCTCAAAGCCACTCAACCATTCTGACTTGGAAATATATTCTGTTACTTTATGTTCTGTTACTCCCTACCTAACAGCATTGTGTTTTTTCTTACTCTACACAGAGAAATCTAGGTCAGAAGTGTGCAACAACTGGACTGAAACCTTAACTCTGTTTCTCTCTACACAGATGCTGCCAGACCTGCTGAGTTTCTCCAGCATTCTCTGTGATTGCTTCAGGTTTCCAGCATCCACAATATTTTACTTTTACTTGAGTGTTAAATTCACTGCCACTTCTCTTCCAGGTATTCCCATTCTGCTGTTCCCTCTGGTGGGATTTCCATTTTAATCTTTCAGCTTGTTCTCCCTCATTGTTTTGTATCTCCTCACCAGCATTTAATTGAGTATTTGGCAATAATGTTGTTGTCATAGCCACATCTCAATGGCTGTCTCCAGCTCTGCCTTACCCTGCCAGGATTCCAGCTAAGTTCCATCCTTCATGTTTCAAACCCACCCAGGATTACTGGTATCTCTGAGCCATACAATGCTCCTCAGACAACTGTTCCAACACATCCTGAGATCCACACTCAGTGCAATGTGCACTCTCCACCTCTTTCTCCATCAGCAATGCTTCACGCTATCTTGAAGCATCTCAGTCCCCTGTTCTATTTCATACTCTGTCTCATTTGACTCTTTAACAAGAAACTTCTTCTCTTCCTTTCAAACATTAAAAGCAATGCAAGCTGGAAAAGGGCTGCTGCATCCGTCTGGATTCTTCTTCCCCTCCTGTTCCCTCTGATTCCATCCCTTTATCTAATCCCACTTCAAGTTGTACATTCACTATACTCTCTGACCTGATCATCCAGCTCTCTGATGCTGGATGATCTGATACAGCAAAGGACTTAGCTTTATCCCTTCACACGTTTACTTCAACAAATTTCAGGCATAATGCTGAACTCTTCTTCAATCATTTTTTGTCCCTGTGCCACTTATTTGGACAGGAATCCTCTCCCAGCCACACAGACCTTTTCACTGCTTTCCAATATTCTTCCTCCACCTGGACCCCTTCCTCTGGCCTTTTACCTGTACTTTAATCAAAAAGATTCTGCAGAAAAGTCACAGTGGGCTCAAAATATTAACTCTGTCTCTCTGTTCACAAATGGTGCCAGGCCTGTTAACTTTCTCTGGCATTCTCTGTGTTTGCTTTGGATTTTCAGCCTCCTGAGTACTTTGCTTTCATCAGGAGTGAATAATTGCCATGCATATCGATGTATGAAACTCAGTGTACGCAGAAATATCTATGATCTCTTTAGGAAACACCATATCTGTGACTAAGAAAAACAAAGTGTTGGAGACATTCAGCAGGTTTGGCAGCATCTGTGGGGAGTGAAATGTCCTCTGGCTGGATTTTCCAAGAGAGGCAATTGCACCCAAAAGTGCCACTCTGTTCCTTTTTTATTACAATAAGAAAGAGGTCTGCATGAATTTTGGAATTCTAGGCCAGATTTGAAATATTAACTCTTTTCTCTCTCCATAGATGTTATCAGTTCTGCTGAGTTTCTTCAGCACTTTCTGCTTCCAGTTCTCCAGTAGTACTTTGCTATTACTTTAGTGCAACTACAATTACTTGGTATGTGGATTCATTTGTACCTAATGAACATAAACATAGCAAATGTAGCTCTCTGTTGTAGTATTTATTTCTTCTGTTCAACATTTTGACACCAATAATCTTAACATTAAGAGGGATAAATTTAAATCTCTGGCCCCCACCCCACATTCCAAGATCAAAGTCATTTATACATATACATGACTCTTGGGAAACACGACTATCTGCAATCCTCCAGTCTGAAAAATAGCCAACTACCAAAACTTGATGTTTTCTGTTCTTAAGATGGTTTCTTGTCCAGTTGAACATTGTCTCAATTTTGTTAACCAGACTTTTAGGGGGTACTATGCTTTTTAAAATGAAAAAAATCACATAGACAACTGTCACCATATTTCTTTCATCAAACTTCTCTGTTTCTTCAGCAAAAATCCAATTAGATCTGTTATGCATAGTTTGCTTTTACAACTTCATGCTGGGCTATCCTTAATTAACTCAAATATCTTCAAGTACTGGTTGATTATGCTGACTAATACTTCGCCCATCAGTGATGTTAAACTAACATCCTGTAGTTGTAATGATATTCTCATGTGATTTCATGAATATGGGTATCTTTTTAACACTCTAAGAGATTTTAGTACCTCTGTCATAACAAGAGTAAAACTGAAAGATTGTGGCAAACATTTCCAATACCTCTAGGCCATTTCTTTGATCAAGGAATGGATGCAGGCTATCCCCAGATCAAGTGACTTATCTACCTTGAGCATAGTCAGCCTTTCACGAGCCTTCTTGCTAATGATTTTTATCCAGTTCATTATTTCTACTTTATTTGTGGCTCTGTTATTTTGTGAGACTCCTCTTCCTTTGTAAAACTGGATAGTTTTAGTAAAGTCCTCAGTAAGAATTCCATCCTTCTCCTATGCCTCACTGACAGGAGTTACTCCAGCTGCTTATTAGTTCTTTCTGTATTTTCTTTTATGTTACTGGCAATTCTATTCTCATACTGTCTCTTGCCAATCTTATTTTCCTATTCATTTCAACTGTCAACCTATTGTATTTTGCCTGGCTTTCACTTGAAGAATTTATCTGACATGCATCATTCACTCTTTTTATTTTGTCATACTCACTATCTTCCTCTTCAACTAAGGAGACTGTTTTGGGATCCCCTACCTTTCTTCTTGTTGGATTGTACCTAACTTATACGTACAAATATGCAAGCAAACAAATTAGAAGCAGGATTGGATTATTTGGGCCCTTAGGCCTATTCTGCCACTTGATACAATCATGGCTGATCTTCTACTTCAATTCCATTTTCTCTGTTGCTCTCCATATCCCTTGATTCCCTGAGAGACTATTCTGTCCATCTCAGCCTTAAATCCATCAACAATAGGGCATTCACAACCCACTGGAGTGGAAAATTCCAAGGATTCACAATCTCCTGAATGACGAAGTTCTGAAGAAGGGTCACTGGATGCAAAACATTGACTCTGATTTCTCTCCACAGATGCTGCCAGATCTGTTGACTTTTTCCAGCAATTTATGTTTTTGTTTCTTATCAGCAAAAGATCTGGACCAATTTGAGGATGAGGTCTCATTTGCATCCCACCAGCAATAGGTGCCAAACTGGACCTTTGAGTCAGCTTTTTGGGAAAGGAAAGCAGGAGTTTGGTCAGTTACTCTGCAGAGTCAGCCAACAGCTAGAGTGTAAGAGGAGGTACAGAAATGAACCTGACAAGGGATACGGGTAAACCTGGAGCCCGTTTGAGGGTTGATCTCACAAATGTACAAGTTACACATATCTGTGACCATTTTGAGAATGTGATCCATCAATCCTCCATGGATGACTGGTTAGGTAACTCAACACTAGTAGGAGTTGATGACAGTAATGTGGCAAATGTAAGTGACTGAATGCAATTCTGTCAGAGGTAGAAGTCATCATATACTTGAAGGATGACAATAGGGAATTATCAAGTAAAACATATTCTTGCAGTCAGAAAAATCTAGGACCAGGAGCCTGGCACCTTTTTAATGGTTCAATTTGTTGGAAGTAAGGAAAAATTCATCCAGATAAATTGTAAATGGTTATACTTCAATTGAAAATAAGTGAAACATCTTCAAAGATATAGTATTGAATATGCAGTATAAATATATTTGTAAAATCAAAAAACTTACTTGAAGCAATTGTGACTTCATATGAATTAGCAGGAAAATTAAACACAAGGTAAAGAGGAATACATTTTTATAGAAACCCTGTAAGAAAAATTGTACTCTGGAGGAAACACAAGTACACTCAAAAGTATGTTAAAAAGGATGTCAGGGAGGCAAAAGGAAGATCTGATAAAAAAAAAGCACAACTGTGGTTAAATGTAACAGTGAAAAAAATCTTTCATCATCAGCATACCAAAGAAGCAGTCAAAAAATGCAAACCTCAAAAATGCAAATAAGCTTGAAACTGACAATATGCACAAGATACTAAATATTCTAAATCAATGCTTCCTTCAAGTATTCCTATCAATAAGGTAGATGTGCCAAGGTATCTAAATGGGTTCAAAAATGAATCCCGAAAGATGGGTGGCATTTATCCCAAAGTGCTGAAAGTGACTTTAAGGAAATTTGTAAGCTACTGACAACTATCATAAGGAAATCAGTGGACCATGGAGAGATATCTGTTAGAAACACAAACTGTTCCTTTTTGAGGTATTTTCAGTATTGGAGCTGATTTCCTCAAATGCTAGGAGCAGTAATTACTGCTTTATAAGATGTTGCATTGTTTTGGAACTTTGAAAACAAAGAGATCAAAACAGTGGCACTTTATAAAGGAGGAAGAGAGACAAAGGTAGTGACCATGTGAGAAGTGAATCAAAGAGAGAAATAAACCTGCACAGCTATCTGACCCATCAATGAATCTGCACAGCTGACTGCCTCTGATGTTTGGTTTCAAGTATCTCTGGACATTAGAGTTTATCTAAGAAAAATAAATGGTGAAATTCACAGCTGACCTTGGAGAAACTTGAGTGGGAGAGTTCACAGCAAAGGGGGGTGGTGCAGCTAAGTGGCTAGCTTTTACAGTATGACCTTACTGGGTCTTTTTTGTAAATCTACAGTAGTGAGTAGTGTGGCTTCATTTTTGATTATATGTTTTTATTACAATCTGTTTCTTGATTAAACTTTGAAAATATAAAACCTAGGTACTAAGTTAGCCTGGAGCAGTGTTTTTAGAGCAGTAAGACTGGGCTATTTTCTGGGTGTGTAGATTGTTAAGCTGCAAAGATGGCCTTTAGTAGAGTGATGTGCTCTTCCTGTTGGATGTGGGAGATTAGGGAGAGTTTCCACGTTTTCCTGATGATTATGTCTGCAGGAAGTGTGTTTGGTTGCAAATCCTATTGGATCACATGATCAGTTGGAGTGGCAGTTAGAGGCAATTAGGAATTTACAGGAGCTGGGGGTGTGAAGGATGGCAGTTGCAGGAAGGGAGATAAACCTAAGATACAGTCAGGTAGATGGGTTACCTCCAAGAAAGCTAGGAGGGCTAGGCAGGTAGTGCAGGAGTCCCCTGTGGCTATCCCTATCTCAAACAACTGTACGGTTTTGGAAAATGTAGGGGCTGATGGACTCTCAAGGGAATGTAGTACTGACAGCCAGGTTTCTGGCACCAAGACTGGCTCTACTGTAACAAGGGGTATGTCAGGTTCCAAGCAATCAATTGTGATTGGGGACTCTCTAGTCAGTGGAACACACAGATGTTTCTGCATCCGACAACAAGACATAAGATTGGTGTGTTGCCTCCCTGGTGCCAGGACCAAGGATTTCTCAGAGAGGGTGCAGACTATTCTCAAAGGGGAGAGGGACCAGCAGGAGGTTGCTATACACATTGGAACTAACAACACAGGCAGAAAAAAGGATGAGATTCTGAGGAAAGAATATAGGAACTTCAGCAGGAATTTAAAAAGTAGGTCCTCAAGGATAGTAATATCTGGATTACTCCTGGTGCTACGAGCTAGTGAGGGTAGGAATAGGAGAATAGAGCAGATGAATGCATGGCTAAGGATTCACATTTTTGGATCACTGAAATCTCTTCTGGGGTAGAAGTGACCTGCAGAAGAACGATGGATTGCACCTGAATTGGAGGAGGACGAATATACTGGTGGCGTGATTTGCTAGAGGTGCTTGGGAGGATTTAAACTAGTAAACATGGGGGGAAGGAAATTATTGGGAAATCAGATCATGTTATTGAGATTGTACTATCAAAACCCCAATAGTCAGCAGGAAATTGAGAAACAAATTTGTAAGGAGATCTCAGTTATATGTAAGATTAATTTTCCAAACATAGACTGGGACTGCCATAGTGTTAAGTGCTTGGGTGGAGAGGAATTTGATAAGTGTGTACAAGAAAATTTTCTGATTCAGTATGTGGAGGTACCTACCAGAGAAGGTGCAACATTTGAGCTACTCTTGGAAATAAGGTAGGGCAGTGACTGAGGTGCCGGGGAGGGGGTGGGGGGGGGGGGGAGGACTTGGGGCCAGTGACCATAATTCTAACAGTTTTAAAATAGTGATGGAAAAGGACAGACTGGATCTAAAAGTTAAAGTTCTAAATTGGAGGAAGATGAATTTTCATGGTATTAGGCAAGAACTTTCAAAAGTTAATTGGGGGTGAATGTTTGCAGGTAAAGGGATGGCTGGAAAATGGGAAGCTTTTCAAAAACAAGATAACGAGAGACCAGAAACACTATGTTCTTGTTAGAGTGAAGGGCAAGGCTTGTAGGTGTAGGGAATGCTGGATGACCAGAGAAATTGAGGTTTTGGTCAAGAATAAGAAGGAAGCATATGTCAGGCATAGACAGCAGGGATCAAATGAATCCCTAGAAGAATGTAAAGGTGAATACTCAAGAGGGAAATCAGGAAGGCAAAAAGGGGACATGAGATAACTTTGGCAAATAGCGTTAAGGAGAATCCAAAGGGATTCTATAAATACATTTAGCAACAAAAGAGTAACCAGGAAGAGAATAGGGCCTCTTTCAGATCAGCAAGGCCATCTACGTGTGGAACTGCAGGAGATGGAGGAGATACTAGACAAGTATTTTGCATCAGTGTTTATTGTGGAGAAATATATGGAAGATAGAGAACATGGGGAAATAAATTGTGACATATTGAAAAATATTACAGAGGAGAAGGTGCTAGACGGCTTAAAATGCATAAAGGTGGATAAATCCCTGCGACCTGATCAGGTGTACCCTAGAACTTTGTGGGAAGCCAGGGAAGTGATTGATGGGCCCCTTGCTGAGATATTTGTATCATCGACAGCCACTGGTGAGGTGCAGGAAGACTGGAGGTTGGCTAACGTGGTGCCACTATTTAAGAAAAGTGGTAAGGAAAAGCTAGGGAACTGTAGATCGGTGAGCCTGACATCGGTGGTGGGCAAATTGTTGGAGGGAATCCTGAGGGACAGGATTTACATATATTTGGAAAGGCAAGGACTGACTAGGGATAGTCAACATGGCTTTGTGCGTGGGATGTCACGTCACACTAACTTGATTGAATTTTTTGAAGAGGTAACGAAGAGGATTGATGAGGGAAGAGATGTGGACATGATCTATATGGACTTCAGTCAGGTATTTGACAAGGTTCCTCATGGTAGACTGGTTAGCAAGGTTAGAGCATATGGAATACATGGAGAACTAACCATTTGGATACAGAACTGCCTCAAAGGTAGAAGAGAGAGGGTGATGGTGGAAGGGTACTTTTCAGACTGGACACCTGTGACTAGTGGTGTGCCACAAGGATCAGTGCTGGGTCCACTGCTTTTCCTCATTTTATAAATGACTTGGATGTGAACATAGGAGATATGGTTAGTAAGTCTGTAGTTGACACCAAAATTGGAGGTGTAATGGACAGTGAAGAAGGTTACCTCAGTGTACAATGGACCTTGATCAGATGGGCCAATGGGCTGAGGAGTAGCAGGTGGAGTTTAATTTAGATAAATGTAAGTTGCTGCATTTTGGAAAGGTAAATCAGAGCAGGACTTATACACTTAATGATAAGGTCCTGGGGAGTGTTGCTGAACAAAGAGACCTTGGAGTGCAGGTTCATAGTTCCTTGAAAGTAGAATCATAGGAAGACAGGGTAGTGAAGAAGGCGTTTGGTATGCTTGCCTTTATTCGTCAGTGCATTGAGTATAGCAGTTGGGAGGTCATGTTGTACAGGACATTGGTTAGGCCACTTTTGGAATACTGCATGTAATTCTGGTCTCCCTGCTACAGAAGGATGTTGTGAAACTTGAAAGGGTTCAGAAAATATTTACAAGGACTTGCCAGGGTTGGAGGGTTTGAGCTACAGGGAGAGGCTGAATAGGTTGGGGCTATTTTCCCTGCAGCGTTGGAGGCTGACCTTATAGAGGAGATAAAATCATGAGGGGCATGGATAGGGTGAATAGCGAAGGTCTTTTCACTGGAGTGGGGGAGTCCAAGACTAGATGACAAAAGTTTAAAGTGAGAGGGGAAAGATTTAAAAGGGACCTAAGGGGCAACTTTTTCACACAGAGGGTGGTGGGTGCATAGAATGAGCTGTTGGGGGAAGTGGTGGAGGCTGGTGCAACTACAACATTTAAAAAACATCTGGATAGGTATATGAATCAGAAGGGTTTAGAGGGTTATGGGCCAAATACTAGCAAATGGGAGTAGATTAATGTAGGATATCTAGTCAGTATGGGTGAGTTGGACCGAAGGGTCTGTTTCTGTGCTGCACAATTCTATGACTCTATTACAGAAGGTGACAAAAAAAATGCACACAACTACAGACCAATTAGTTTTAACTTATTTTCACACAGTATATTAGAATTAATATATTAGAAGCAAACGTGAAGATTATCTGCAGAATAATAACCCAGTTAACAGCTGCCTAACTAACCTATGCAAATTATTTGAGGAAATGACAAATGAAAAGATTGTGGAAAGTGCCATCAAGGTTTGGATAAGAATCCAGCTCAAGGATAGGAAAACAGTAGGCTAGATTTTGCAGTCAGCAGTAAAGCAAGTGTGCTTGTTACTGAATGAAAAGCAAATCTTGACTGGAGATCAAACAATCTCCCTGGTAAGAATTTCTGTGCATCATCGTGGAGCAATGCAGAGCCTTGTAATTGCTTGTAGTACCGGCTATTTTTAAGGTGGAGCTGGAGTGAGTCAGGGTCTCCGCACAGGCAATCAAGTTAAAGGACTTTCTCACATACACAACGAGGAACAAAAAAAACCCACCTATAAACAAACATTTTGTGTAGACCATATTCCAGATTGGGACCTACATGTGGGATGCAGATAGAAATCAAAATTCTGAAACAAAACTTCTAAGTGTTAAAAATATTTCATTTAAAATTGTTTATTAAATAATGGTTTTACGTTGAATTATTTACCATTAAGTTATTTTTCAGGGTGAATTCTCTTGTTCATTAGATGGCATGTTAAACACCCACTGATTGAACAAGGTATAACTTTAAGCGCTCTCAAATGATTTATGGGGCAGAGACCTTGAAGTTCTCACTGATTTCAATTGTTGCTAGTTTCAGTGGATTGTGAGGACCACTGCACAACCTGTGACAGAACCTTGAAGTGACAGTTTGTAACTTCGGGATTTCTGCTGTAATCTGCATATGTGACATCCTGAAACTGTTGTTAGTTTCAGTGAGGTGTTAATGGTTAAGATTGACAGTTTACTGTCTATTCCCAAGCATTGCAAAATCCAACCTAATGAGTGATGACAATATGCAAGGCCAAGCCAGGGGGGTTGGTGGTGAGTACAAGATGGCTAATTCTGTTATTGTTTTCTAAGTCCAGCGGGTCTGATTTTGACATCAGTGTTGAATGAATAGCGCTAGCCATCCATTACACTTCTCCTTGTCCACAAATCTTCTTCCACCAGAATTTACTGAAAATTAGAAAACCAGAATGATGCAGTGCCCTCCATTGTGTTACTCAAACACGTGTGAACAGGACACCAACTAACGAACCAGAAATCGTCAAGAATTATCTATGAGACAGGAAAATTTGAACTATGAAGCATCAGCTGAATACTGAATTCAACGGTAAATCAGACACAAAGCAAAATTATGCAGGAAGTAAGAGATAACATATAATGGATTATACTCATTTTAACTTTTAAAAAAATCTGCAGGAAAGATTAAGATCAAGACTCCACGTGGCATTTTTTTGTGCTTTTTCAGATTGTTTTGGTGTTACCACACTATTCAAATTGCACTTGCACTGGAATGGGCACACCTTGACATTTTCTCGTGAGTTTAATTGGTGTACATCACTTAAGTAACACAACGTCGCACCAATCAATGTGTTTCAATTCTGGGTTCCTCGGTAAGGTTAATGACATTGAGCAGCTGCTGAAGGAGCCGGAATTCTTCAGAGGTAATTTACTAATCGCCGCAGATGCGCATGCACGTTAAATTGCTGTTTGATTTACTCCTCAATAATAGTGATCACTGATAACCTCACAGTGTTTTCTATAACACAAACACGACCGATGAATAAGCTGGATTCAGTTTCCACTTATTTTGCTTTTATTCTCCCTTCAGCAAAAATGTTATTTTTTTTTAAAGAAAATGGTTCGTGTTTAATCTTTACACGTGGTTATGGATTGCCCAGTGAGAATTGTAGATGTTGCGAACACAGCAGACGAGCAGGAGGGACAATAAAAGTTAACGAGGTAGTAGGCATTGCTGATGCATTAATCAATCACCCGACGCTGCTATTGTTATGATTTGTGGAGGAATATAGATTTACAGAGACCGCTGTGCAAATAATTGTATTGACAGTTCTCCAAAATAGACTGGCAGAAAGGGTTTTACCCTTATGGATAAATAGAGAAAGATGTCGCCACAACGGCTGTCCAAATTCCCTATAGACTATTTCAGTGGCTGTAAATGCCTCTGTAGGTAACAGTAGCTCAGTTCCAGTTTTAAATGGAAATGGATTCTTTTTTTAAAAATCCTACATTGGATGGAATAATATCAAATGCATTTGGATGTATTACCACATTTATGACTAACTGCTGGGACAGACTTATTGATCATGTCATTAGCTGTACTGTAAATGATATTAAAGATGGCAGCCTTAAAACGGGTGTGAGATGTTAGTTGATCACTCGTACAACATCCCTTCAGAAATGTGCCAGTCGCTCTGTATACACAAGCTCCTAGAAACAGCCATATCACAATCACAAGACAATCTTTTATGAGTGATTCTGATTGAGTAATATATACATTGACCTGTATGCCAAGGATAACTTCTCAGCTCTTCTTTGAAATTGTGAGCAAGGATCTTTCGTATCCATCCAAGAGGGAATATGGTACACCACATGAATATCTCATTCAAAAGACAGCATTACCAACAATGCGGTTCTCCCTCAGTGCTGCACAGGAATAGCAATCTAGATTTTTGAGTTCAATGCTGTGAGATGGAACATGAATCCACAACTTGATGCCTTGCAGAGGAGAATGATATGCATTAAGTCACAGCTGAATTGAAGAGTTCAGTTCCAAAGTTCCCTGTGAGTATGCAAGTTTTTCAATAATGTTTGACAAGGGCTTTATTAACTTACTAGCAAGTAAATCGCCACTTTGAACAGAATATTGAATCATGAATCCATGTTCTGTGCAGCTTGTTTTGATATGTAGCTGTAATGCATGAGTTGATGGCTCTTATTCTTTCTGGAGGGCTCAATAATATCTAGTTTTAAATAGTGGCCCTTCAACTGCTGCCAAGCCCTCTACACTGTTCACCTCATAGCTAATATGCCAACAACGCTAAGCACATCTGTTCTTCACCATGCCCTACCTCAACAACTGCTGCCTGACAGATTCAGTGGGGCATCCAAATTGTTTTCAGTTTTAAGGCCTTTATCCGAATACACGTGTCAAACTGCTTAGTTCTCATTTAGTGTAAGCAGGCAGTTCTCTAAATCAGGGTCCTAGATACTTGCAACTCCATGAGCATATTGAGTTAGATGTTGGCAGAGGGGAGGCAACACAGCAGTTAGTCCGGAAGGCAGCAGTCATAGAGTCAAACAGCACAGAAGTGGACATTTGGCCCATTGAATCTGCGCTGACCTATCTGCACTAATCTCACTTTCTACAACTTGGCCCATAGCCTTGAATTTTACGTCATTTCAAGGGCTCATCCAGACATATTAGAGGCAGGAAACCTCACAACCTTTACAATGTCCTCCCAGGCAGTGCATTTTAGATTCTTGGGCCAGGAAGAGCAATTTTACGACTTGGGGAGGCTTCCAGCTGTTGTTTAAAGGTTGCTGGCTAGGACATTCGCTATCTGGTGGCAAGTGGTAGAATCTTCTCTGTGCATTTCTACTTAAAAATGACACCAGTTGTTCCAAAACAACATTAGAAACTTGAATTGCACATGCAAGCCACCTCTCACTCTGTTACAAGCATGCCTGCAAATCATCACACTAGTCATTGGCACCCAAGTTGTGGCTGTTTTATCCATTTGGTTTTTATATGTCTCACATCTTACAGATCAGGCACTTATTAGCCTTGTATCATGTATGTCCTTACACAAAGCAACCAGAAAACAGGCTGGAAATTTTCTTCATAGACCTGTTATTCATCCATGCACTCCCGGCAGCACCAATTTACGTGACCTTCCATGCTGCTCAACATTCTTTTCCCTTCTCGGAGTGAAAGAGGAATCTCTAAGATTGGTACATTGAGTAAAAATCGAACTTTTGAATTTTCCCGTTGCTGATGTTTGCTGATTGGAATCAGTATAGGCAAACATACATTTGTTTGCTGATTTGAAGTTTTGCAATTGAGATTCAACTGTAGAATCAAAAGAGGAAAACAGTGTATTTATTTGACACTTAAACAAATGTACAGGACACAAGAAAATACATTTGATGTTCTGTCACTACTGTTACGTGGGCAAAAGAGGCAGTGAAATTATACCGAAACAATTTGCCGAATCAACAATTCAGATGAAGACTATTACATTTGTCCTCATAGTGTTGGACAAGGGATAAATGGTGAGCATGACACAAACAGGATTCCAATAATTCTTAAGATATCCTAGGGAGATAGGAAAATCACAAGGCCATTCAGCCCATCAAGCCTGATTAAATTTTTGATACAATCATGTCTGATTGACCACTTCAGTGTATTTTACCAATGCTGTCACCATACCCCATTATGCCACTGGTAATCACAAATCTCTCAATCTCTACCTTAAACATACTTAAAAACTAAGCTTCCATGAAGAAATCCAAAAATTCACAGCCCAGTGTGTTTTAAAAAAAAAAAAAAAATCTCCTCAGACCCAAGCGGCATCCAGTATATTTTTAAATTGTGCCCACTAATTGTAGACTCCTCAACTAGGGGAAGCATCTTACCTGTATCTGTCCTGTTTATCACTTTGAGTATTGTGTAGGTTTCAGTGAAATTAACTCTCATTCTTTGAAATCCTAAAGAAAACAGGCCCAGATGGCCCACACTGTCTTCATTGGTCAATCCTGCCATTCTGGGGAGAATTCTGATATACTTTCATTGCACCTCCTCTTGGACAATAATATCCTTCTTGAGTAAAAGAGACCAAAACTGCACACAATGATCCACAATACTTGTAACCTGGATATGTTTCTTTACAGTTGAAGCATGACTTCATGATTTTGGGACTCATTCTCTTGATTTTTCATAGTTCAGAATTATCAGAGAAAGTCAAGCTATGCTCCCTTTCCACAGCAGTCAGCTGCTGTGTTCTGAAATGTAAAGGTCCTATAGCCACTTTGACAGCTGCTGTCAAACTGTATTTACGTAAGGTAAGTGTGTAATTTTCTGGGCAATTCCTTCAAATGTGCCACAATGGGGATTCTGCAGGGTCCCCAAGAGCAATTTCTCCCATGTTCACTGGCATAACAACTGTCTGGCCAGTCGAAAATCCGGACCTGCATTTCCAAATTTGCAGATGATACAAAGCTATATGGGCATGTGCTTTGTCAGGAAGCTGTAAAACAGCTGCAGGAGGATTTGGACAGGCTTAGTGAATGGTCGAGAATATGACAGATAGAATATAAATGTGATGTTATCCAGTTTTTTAGAAGAAACAGATGTGCAAACTATATTTCTTAAATGGTAAGAGTTTGGAAAATGTAGATCATGGAATCATAGAATCCCTACAGTGTAGAAAGAGGCCATTCACCTCATTGAGTCTGCACTGCATCCCTCCAAAAGCATCTCACTCAGACCCAACACTCCCCTCCCTATAACCCTGCATTTGCTAGCTTGCAATCTGCAAGGAGCATTCCAGAATGGCGAGAATTTTGGATGATAATCACCAGTTTATTGAAAATCTCTGTAGCCACCTGCTTTTATGCTCTGGGACTTTTTAAAATTTCATTTGTGGGATGTGGATGCTGCTGGCTGGCCAGCATTTATTGCCCATCCTTAGGTGCCCCTGAGAAGGTGGTGGTGAGCTGCCTTATTGAACCGCTACATTATGTAGGTTGATGAAAAATGTTGTTAGGAAGTGAATTCTAGGATTTTTGACTCAGCGATAGTGAAGGAATGCTGATTATATTTCCAAGTCAGGATGGTGAGTGACTTGGAGGGGAACTTGATGGTGGCGGTGTTCCCATGTATCTGCTGCCCTTGTCCTTTTGAGATGTAAGTGGTCATGGGTTTGGAAAGTGCTTCATCAGGAATGCATAGCTGTATATTCATTCTGGCTGCATTACTGGATTAGAAATGTTAACTCTGCTTCTCTCTCTACAGATGCTGCCAGGATGTGGAGTTCTCCAGCATGTTCTGTTTGTGTTTCAGATTTCCAGCATCAGCAGTTCTTTGTTTTAATTTTACTGAATATCCAAGGATGTTTGATGTTTAGGAAAGACAGACAAAAAGGAAAAGGAAATGGAGTTGCCCTGATAAGATGCGATGGGATCAGTAATTGTTCTTCTGATCTGAGATCCTGCCTTGCCAATGTGTGGAATATGTTTGAGTAGGGATGAGAAATAGCAACGGGCAGCAGACATTGATTGGAATTATTTATAAGCCACCAAATAGGAGTGGAAGTGTGGGGAATAGCATTAATCAGGAGATTTCAGAAGAATGTAGCATAGGCAACACAGTAATCGAACACAGTGACTTCAATCTGCTTACAGACTATGTAAACCAAATGAGCGCTAAAAACGTGCAGGCTGAGTTTCTGGAGTATGTTAGGGACGGCTTCCTAGAGCAGTATGTTGTAGAGCTAACCAGAGAACATACTGATTCAGTATTATGTAATGAAAAGGAGCTAATTAATACCTTTCTCTTTTACAAAAAAATTTATTAAATTTCAATAAGGGAAGATATGAAGCAATGAGGCACAACTTGTCTGAGGTGTATTAGGAAAATACACTAAATGCCATGGCTGTATATAGATGATGAATAGTATTTTAAAAAACTGTTACCTGCAGGCAGACAATGGCTATCAGGTTCATGGAAATGTTTGGAGAGTTTCTAGCACAGTGGAATCTTCAAATCCTGGATAATTCCTTTAGAGTCACTACAATGGGATTTCATAGGGATCCCATTCACAATTCCCATCTGCAGAAACGACCATCTGGGCATTGCAAATCAGGGCTATTCTTTTTAATCACTTTCCTGTCACCATTCTGAGCAGGCTAAAACTAATTCTTATCTACCTGCTTCTAAACCTGACTAGATTAGTGTCTGCTAGGACACGAAAACCTAGTAACAACATGAGGAATACCCAATGTTATCACAATTAATTTCACAAGGTATTTTATTCAAAGTACTCTTCTTTTGATAGAAAAAAAGAAATAGCCTGGTAATAAAATTTCTGTTTTTAAAACAAAAATTCAATTTGTTGCCAGATTGAAGATGCTCAAATCAGGAGTTGGATAAGATATCAGATCAGATGTTTTAGAAGATATTTGTATTATTTGTAATCTGAGAAATAAGACCTAACATCAAGAAGTAAAGTCTTTAAGTACAAGATGACAAACTTTTAAAGATTTTGTAACGTTTAAATATTTACTTACATAAAATGTTACCGGCAAACAACTTTTCATAAAATACTAGTCAGCAATGTCTCCTTGCATCATTGCAGTCACGGTGACAATAGGTGCGCAATAGGTATGTTAGGTTTTATTGGTAGAGGGATTGAATTTCGGAGCCATGAGGTCATGTTGCAGCTGTACAAAACTCTGGTGCGGCCGCACTTGGAGTATTGCGTACAGTTCTGGTCGCCGCATTATAGGAAGGATGTGGAAGCATTGGAAAGCGTGCAGAAGAGATTTACCAGGATGTTGCATGGTATGGAGGGAAGGTCTTATGAGGAAAGGCTGAGGGACTTGAGGCTGTTTTCGTTAGAGAGAAGAAGGTTAAGAGGTGACTTAATAGAGACATACAAGATGATCAGAGGATTAGATAGGGTGGATAGCGAGAGCCTTTTTCCTCGGATAGTGATGGCTAGCATGAGGGGACATAGCTTTAAATTGAGGGGTGATAGAAATAGGACAGATGTCAGAGGTAGGCTCTTTACTCAGAGTGGTAAGGGCGTGGAATGCCCTGCCTGCAACAGTAGTAGACTCGCCAACTTTAAGGGCATTTAAATGGTCATTGGATAAACATATGGATGATAATGGAATAGTTTAGGTTAGATGGGCTTCAGATTGGTTTCACAGGTCGGCGCAACATCGAGGGCCTGTACTGCTATGTAATGTTCTATGTTCTATAGTGTTAACTAGGTAGTTCCAGGATTTGTAATGAGAAACAAAGAATGGTATGTTTGTGCCAGAACAATGTGAGAATTTTGGGGAACTTGGACATAATTGTGTTATTGTGGTTTTGCTGTTCTTGCTCTTCGTAATGGTCATGGATGCAGAGAAAAGAAGCATTGTTGAATAAAGCTGGATAGTTTTTAGTGTGCATCTTACTGATTGCACCTTTTGTAGCTCCTTTCCACCTGATGGTACATATTAAGCAGGGAAACAGCACTACCAATCAGGCAAACTTAAATAATATGGTTGAGTGTTATGGCTGCACTATGCATGTGAATGCACATGGATTTTTTGATTCAGGCATAATTATCTGTATGTTTCTTTGTGATTAGCCCAAAGTTATATTGAAAATTAAGGAACTGAAAGGGATTAATTCTGACAGGTTTGCTTTTTAATGATTGATAGAAGATTTCATCCTTTTTTCTCAGATCATGATTAGATCAAGTATAATGATTAAGTATCATGACAAGACTTCTTTTTAATTTTGGGTGACATAAAACAGGCAACTTAATAACATGACTACTTCAAATGCAATCAATTAGTTGTAATTATTGTTGATTTAAGGATAGATAATTTATTATAAGAATAGAAACTTACTCATTTCAGCATGTAACTTGTGACAACCTGTGCTTAGTTGGTGAAAACTGGCTAGCTCAGTTGGTCAGACAGTTAGCTTGTGGGGCAGATCCCCATTCCTGCTGACTCACGACCTTCTTTTTCATCCTATCCATAATAAAAAACGTCATGGCACTTCGCTACAGTTTGGCAAATAATCACCAACGACCTATCTTTGGCAGGGAGCTCAAGAGGAAGATTACTGGATACACAGGGGGCTTGGAGAAATTACACATGTGCGCCAAATAAATGTCCTTAATTAGAATAATACAAATTGTTTAGAGTCAGATGTAATGTCTGACTGGTTAGTGCATTAAATGAGCCATAAGGTCAGTGTTTATCATGTCCTGATACTTGTAACTGACTCAGACAATGCAGTAGAAATTGAAGTTTTGTCTGTGTGGAGTTCACACAATCCACCAATACCCAGCACCAGCCTCCAGAGCCCACCATGCTTAGTTAGGTAGAGAACCCCTCTCCATGCCGGTTGAGGTTTGGGCCGGTGAAAATCACAATGAGTGAATGAATACCTTGCCCCCACTATTCCCCATCGCCTTGCAGGCAGGTTCAGTACTTAGAAACATAATTTCCACTTCTGCTTTCTGCCCCCGGACAAAAAATCCAGCCCAGATTTGTCAGCAGGAGTTCAGTTGAAGATACTCTGAACATCTTTAAATCGATAAACTTGATCATGTAGGAAAGCTGTATAACTATGGATCAAAAAGCTCAGACTAAACAAATGTGATCTTAACTGATTAAACAAACGAATATGGAAATCAAGAGGAAAAAGACAGGGGAAAGGAGAAAGTGGAGGTGAGTATCTGGGATGCATATACAATCACACAGAAATATGTTAAAGGGGATGAGATGGACAAAATTAGGCATAAAACAAAACACAAAAACAAGCTGGGACAAGCACAGTACTAAGAAGTTCTTTCATTACACTAGGACTACATAGTACTAGGACCGTCAGACAAAAGGTGAGAATGTTAAAAAGATGAAAATTATCTTCCACCTGAAGAGTACAAATAAACTGAACGATCACTGTTCGAAATACCGACAAAGGAACATTATTTCTATATTACCACACAGCTCTTTTTGAAAAAAACTTTCAGAGCAAAGTTCTGGACATTGATCTAAATGAGCTGGAAGTCTGAGACAAGTTGACATAGATAGTACCAAATAAGTCTCCAGGGTGCAATGGTATTTATCCTTGTGTTGAAAGAAACTAGGAAACAGATTTTTGTAGCAATGATCATTAAAAGGGCCGAGTAGATTTGAAGATGCTAATCTGCTGTTCTTATTCAGGAAGATTGACAGAACAGAATAGACAAGAGCAAATGTGTGATTTTTTTTTTATTTCAATTCTTCACAAATTATTGAATTGGTTACTGAGACTGAACTAGTTAACTACCCAAACAACAATCAAGTAAACAACAATCAGTATTCCTTTAAAAAGGAAAGACATTGTTTGATTTCTTTGAGTCGGTAGTAAACATGCAATGTGAAATATTTAGATTACCAAAAGGTATTTGAGGAAGGTCCATTTGAAATGTCACTAAATTAACTGAAATTTGAGGGGATTGTGTTAAAAAGCTATATGTAGATAAGAATTTGGCTAAGAAGTAGAAAGAATCGGTACTGGTTTGGTGAGTGATAAAAGACATATCCATGTAAAAGTCAATCCATGATTTTTGGCTTAGAAAGTTCTCATTTTTCATGTATCACAAGTAAAACCCAACCTTAGTTTCTCATGGATTAAAGCCCAAAAATGTCAGAATTAACGTGTAATTTCCACAATCACATCCAAAACTTTGATTCATTATTCAGTTTTTTAAAAAAAACTACCACTTTCCTCCAGTTCCTACTAAGGATATAAGACAGGAAAAATGTATATCAATGTTAATTTTTGAGAGGATAAACTGACAGATAAGAGAAATAAACAGTGCACATTGTTAATATACTCATCATCCATTTACTGAAACAGAAGTTGGTCTGTTTTCCTCAAATGTTCATTCGCTTTATATCATTCAATACAAACTTCAGTCCTGTTTCCAGAACACAGTTCTGAGGAAGAACTATACTGATTTGAAAAATTGACTCTGTTTCTCTCTCCATAGATGCTACCAGACCGGCTCAGTTTCTCCAGAATTCTCCTCATTTGTTGCAGATTTCCAGCACCTGCAGTATTTTGCTTTTATTGTACCTTTCTTGGATACCCTTTGCCCATAAGCAACACTCTCTAAAACAAGGTGCAGAGTTGAATGAACACAAGCCATGCAGCATCGGAGGAGCAGGAAAGCTGACGTTTCGGGTCTGGACACTTCTTCAAAAAATTTTTTTCAAAGAAGGGTCCAGACCGGAAACGTCAGCTTTCCTGCTCCTCTGGTGCTGCTTGGCCTGCTGTGTTCATCCAGCTCTACACCTTGTTATCTCAGATTCTCCAGCATCGGCAGGTCCTACTATCTCTCACTCTCTAAGAACAGCTGGTTGGTCAACCTTTCCCTTTGGCACATCTTACCACCTATCCTTCACTAAAACCCTTAAACTGTTAGGGATAGTGGCCAGATGATACTTAGACAACCAAATTTACCAAGATCTGAAAACAGGCTCCTGTGGGACAACCTCAGGAGAACTGATTTTGTTGACTTTAATTAATTTATTGATTTAGCTGGTTACAATAACTATTACACTTCCAGCTCTTAAAATTTTGTTTCAAGCAGCAAGAGTGACCTCTAGTGTATGACCTCTGTTTTGCCTTACAGAGAAAAATAAGAGGTTTACAATTCTCACTGATTTCACATTCAACTACTTCCCCAATGAATACATGGATAAGTTACATTCCACTCTTTGAAGTACTTCTGCCTTCTCTCCTCTAAATATACATGTCATGGCTTAGCAAGAGAACAGCAGATGACCTTTTTCCATGTTACAGAATTTAATTTAATTATTTGAAAATCCCCATTCTAGGAACACAGGTGTATATTTAGCTGATCACATTAAGTGGATGGTCTGCTTTCTTTTTCCAGCTAGATCAGATAAGTTTTTTTTGTTGTGTAGACAACAGTATGTTTACTCTTGTATCTTGTCTTTTTGTCCCCCATTGAATGAAGGTGCTCTGTTGCAACAAGTATGATCTGACCAGTGCCATAACCTTCAGCCTTTGTCATCTGAAGACCTAAGTAATAAATGTGGGCTGGCTGTTATACTGTTGAGGGGGGAGGTGGTGTGGGAATAGAGTGCAACCTAACATCTTGATCCTACTGTTAGCTCTCTCACACACACACACACACACCCCAACAGAAATCTGGCAGGAATTATTCAATATTAATCAAGGGCACAATACTTGAGCATTTTTGTCATCTGTAGCTCAAAGGAATTGAGGCTTATGCTAACATTGATACTCCTGCCTTGAGAAAAGTCAAATAACTTAACACAAAGTGTTGAATAGAATTGACCTCTTGTTCTATTTTCACTTAGTGAAGTGTACAGTACAATTAACTAATGCAACAGGAGTGGAATAACTGTATCAGAAGATTATTTTCAATTCTGCCCATCATGACCTTGGGTGTATAGACCATGATTTTCCAATTATTAACGACCAGCATCCTAAAGTCAAGTATACAATATTCACCCCAGGATGGAGATCTTAGGATTTGTTTTAGTTTGTGTTCTGTCTTATTTCCTTTACGTTCTTTTGAATGGCATCACGTTTTGAAATTGTTTGTTAGTACTTAAAATTACAACATCATCAGTCATTAGAGAGCAGCAAATAAACATAGCACATCAGAGGAAGGCGACTGAAGAAAATCTGTAGCTTAATACTTCCATTTCTGCTGGACCATAAAGAAGCACAACAAAAATGTATACCATGCCATTGTTCCCATAGTGTTGCATATGGAGTCTGAGACCAAGTATGGTCTTTAGGTGAGGTGGTAGGAGCCTAATTAAACGGGCACATTTAATTTAACCATTTTAAAGACAAAAAAGGGGAAAATTATGAGAACAGGTTGTATAGACTAGACATATACTCACTTGAGTATAGAATATTAAACGATAAACTAGTTGAAATCTTTAAGATGATTAAAAGTATTGCCAGGCTTGTTTATGAGTAACTATTTCCCTGGTGGGGAATCCAGAACAAGGGGCATCATCTTAACATTAGAATTCTGGAGTGACACCAGAAAGCACTTCTTCAGATAAAGGATATATCCAGAAATCTCCCTCAAAAAGTATTCTAGGTTGGCCTATGTCAATTGAAAATTTCAAAATTGAGATTGACTGGTTTTTGATAAGCCAGGATATTAAATATTATGGAGCTAACAATGACAAATAAATGGAGCAGGATTTTTCAGATGTTGGTGTTTCTCACCTTGCTACCCAAAGAGTCAGTGGGCAATGAATTCCACTGATCACAACAGTCCAGCAACCAGTTAGCATTCCAAGGCACATGAGCAGGCCAGAGGCAAGACTTCTGCCTCTCGATAGGAAGTAAGTCCCATCTCAGACAGCAGCTGGCAAATCTGATAGGCTAGCAACTCTGTAGTTCCAGAAGAGCCAACGCTGGTCAGAACTGGTGCTACAAGCCATCCCTAGATGCTAAATCTCAGAAGCTGCAAGGGGAGGTGAGGCCAGTGGAAGAGTAGGGACAGCTGACTGGGGAGTTTTGCTGACAAGGCTAATGGGAGGGGTACATGCAGGGGATAGATTTGGGGGTATGGGAGAGGTTGAAGTAGTATGCTGACCCTTGAAGGAAGTGGCTGCTCCCCTTCCCAGCCAGGGCCAGATCAGGATGAACTGTTGGTTCTCCAATGTCCCATACTCCTCCAAACCTGCTATCATCTCTGAAGCCCTTCTGTCAGCTCAAATTTGAGTACAGGTGAGATGTGGTTCTTAAGTGTCCAATAATTAGTCACTTAAGGACCTGAAGAACTGTTCAGTTCTGAAGAAGGGTCATTGGACTCAAAACGTTAACTCTGCTTTCTCTCCACACATGCTGCAGACCTGCTGAGTTTCTCCAGAAATTTCTGATAGAATTATAGAATTCACTAAAACTGCAAATTTTATGAAGATAAATTGTTTATATTGATTAAACAGTGAAGGTTGATAAATTGTTGGTACCTTGCTGCAATTATTTATTGTAACCTTTATAATTAGTAACAAGATCCAACTGCACCATCCCGTTTCTTGCCTGTGAAATCAACAGGTAATGATGGAAAATCAGCTGAAGCACTTCTTCCTTTCTTGGTCAACTCGGATCCACATGGTATAATTTTCATCTGGTCCTGTATATAGACAAACAATTCATACCTCCAAAACAGGCAGGATGGTTCTTACGTACACAAATCATGGTCCTAAGTACCAGTTACTAGAGATCAATTGTAAAGTACATGTGCTGCACACATGGACTCAGTGGTCAGCAGACTAACCAGTGATTCCTAAACAGAGTACAGGCAGCTCATCCAAAACAGAGAAGGACAAATTATGTACAGAGCGTGTTTTTTGGCATCTGGAAGATTAGAAAAATGTTTTTCCTCTTTTAGTGCCATTTTCCACCTTTCCTTATCTGTGCGGCAGTCATCAGTTAATTGCTCCTCCCTCTCCGATCCTCCCAGTGTCATTGCCAGCAATCATAGAATCCCTACAGTATGGAAACAAGCCTTTTTGCCCATCAAGTCCACACCGACCCTCTGAAGAGCATCCCTCCCAGATCCACCAGCCTACGCTAACCCTGTAACCCTGCATTTCCCATGGCTAAGCCACCTAGCCTGCACACGCGTAGACACTATGGGCGACTTAGCATGGCCAATCCACCTAATCTGCACATCATTGGACTATGGGAGGAAACCAGAGCATCTCAGGAAAGCCCACGCTGACCCGGGGAGAATGTGCAAACTCCATATGGACGGTTGCCCGACGATTGAACCCGGGCTCTGGCGCTGTGATTTTGGGTTGCTCCTGGAGTTGTCAAGCAGTGAAAATCATGTCCGCGGTCCCAGGGATTGGTTGGAAGCCACACTGGCTTTCGTGAAGGATTTACTCAAAGACTGGTAGAAGGTGCCCAGCGAGGATTCTGGTGATGATCTTCCCAACAATGGAGAGTAGGGAGATTCCTTGGTCGTTCCCACAGTCCACTTTGTCTCCTCTCTTGAAGACAGTGGTGATGGCAGCATCCCTGAGATTGAGAAGGACTTCTTCTTTGTCCCAGATTTTAAGAACAGCTGATGGAGATGACAACTAAGTGCTGGTCTCAAGTTTGGAAATCCCCAATGGAATCCTGTTTAGAGTCACAGAGTCATACAGCATGGAAACAGATCTTCGGTCCAACCAGTCGATGCAGACTATAATCCCAAACTAAACTAATCCCACCTGCCCGTGCTTGGCCCATATCCTTCCAAACATTTCTTATTCATGTGCTTATCCAAATATCTTTTAAACATTGTAACTGTACCTGAATTCACCACTTCCTCTGGAAGTTCATTCCATATATGAACCACTGTCTGTATAAAAAAAGTTGTCCCTCTTTTTTTTTTAATCTTTCTCCTCTCACCTTAAAGATATACCCCCACATCTCAAAATACCCCAACATAGGGAAAAGACACCAGCCATTTACCTTATCTATACTCCGCATGATTTTATAAACCTCTGCAGGTCACCCCTCAACCACCTATGTTCCAGTGAGAGTGTCCCCATTTACTCTTGTCGTTTTACTATCCTTCATGTATCTAATGGATGTTTCAACTTCTGCCACACTGGGTGGGATTCTAAGATCATTTTTATAGGGAGTTGGGCGATTTCCTCAAACATGACCCCATCAAAGACTATATCATGGATTAGGAGTACTTGTTGTGTTCCCTCCATCAGAGGCTGATTTTTCTCTGTGTCTCAAAATGGTGCCATCCTTATGCTGTACCAGTTTGAGGCAAAGGAGTGTTGGGTCTGTGTGTTGCCTCAGTGGCACTGAAGAAAGCCCAGGTGTCACATTTGCCTGCAAGGAGTTGTAGTTCCTTGTTTTCTCAGTTCACCATTGATTCTTGATTTCCCTAGTTTTTCTTTGTAACTGCACCTTTGCTGGTTGATGAGTTCTTCTCTTTGTTATGCTGGTCACGTTGTTTTGCCAGGCACAGAGAGCTTTCTTTTTCTTGTTGATGAAGTCTTGGATGATGTAGTCATTTCTGTTGAATCAAGCTTAGTATTTCCTGGCCTTGTAGCCAATGGTTTCTTCACAGCATGAAATGGTTGCTGTCTTCAACTCTTTCCAAATTTCCTCTACTCCATTAAAATGAGCTCTTTGGAGATTTGGTGAAGACATTGTTGGGAGTTTGCTAGTCTGCTTAGCTCTTGAAGCCAGTATATCAAACTGCCCACTGGCCCTATTGAACATGCTGCAGTAAAGAAATTCTGCTAATGAGGCCCAAATCTGTCTTTTTGCTGCTTTTGCTGTTCTGTTGATGTTAAATGGAGCATAAAAATTACTGCTAATATCATCACTTTGTTGAACTGGACATTCCCAAATTCAATGTGTCAGTTTATTTTAGTGATGATAGAATCCACATATTTCTCAAAATATACTTGACCATTGATGTTACATTGTATAACCAATATTACTGTAAGGATTTACAACAATCTGAATAATCCACACAGCTTTATATTCTAAAATAGCGCCCACTTACCCTTTTGTGGTTCCCATTGAAAACAGGATGCATCCTTCGCCTCTACAAAGGTCAAAGTTTTAAGGCTGTGATCAACTTTCATATTTATCTTCTGGATTGGCTATTGATGCCAATTTTGTCATTGACAGACATTTTAACATAGTTCTAGTAGACATGTAGTCATTTCAATCTTTTATTTCTGGACACTGTACTAAAGGCATTGAGTATTTTAGCCCTGGGTACAAAATGTACAGGAGTGCTTGAAGCCTTTTCATTTTGAGACTCAAAATAGCACCACCTTTGTATTTTGCTCACCACCATATCAACTTCACATTCTGTGAAATGTACTTCTGATTTGACTTCTCCTGACAGTTTTTGTTTCTCATCACTATTAGAAATATCACGAAGGTCATTCATAAAGGTGGAGTCATTCAATCAGCACCTCAATGATTTAGATGGGCTGAGGTGACCAAATTTCTCAGCGGAAGGTTACTGCTGAAACCAATATAAGTATCTGCTTTGCCAATACCTGTATGAGTTTTCCCTTGTTTCCCTCTATCAATAGAAGCAAATCCATTTTACGCAGTTTGCAAATGTAAACTTTTAGAAGTACAATCAAGGGTTGCATTTGAGTGTTTCGGTTGTACTGCTTGTTTTAGTAGTGTTGCTTTGTAATGCTGGTGTTGATACTTCAGCAGCCACCCACCAGTCGCCAGGACAACAGCAGCAGGTGGAAGTGATTAGTGTTTCATCAGGGAGGAAATAACTGGAGTGGATGACATTGGAGGCAGATGAGGTTTGTTCTGTTGCCCACCGCATTCAATACGTAAAGCTTTACAAACAGCTTGCATGCACTTGTCATAACTATTTTAAGACAATGTGCTGTTAATCTTTATTGACGTTCAATCAAGGGTTTATATTCCAAACATAAACATGAACAGCATACAATCATTTGGCATGACAGCAATTTGCAGTTACATCATTTGAAATTATTGTTATGATGTTGGTCATAAATGCACTTGCATATCAGTATCACATTTCTTTGATGACTCTCTTTGAACAGATAGTGAGGTCTCATTCAATACACAAATACATTCTTTACTCACACTGCACGGTGTGGTTTCAACTCATTGATGTTCTCTGTCTTCCTCTGTAATTGATCTCGGGGGGAATGATTACTTTCTGTGAGAAGCTAGATTGCTCCATTAGGAGTAGAATATTTCAAAATGAAGCATTTCATCAGGTTCTTCTGGGGTTTTCTTCTTGTTAATAGAATGACATGGCTGTACCAACAGCCCAATTGACAAAGCCGGGCCGCCGATGCTGAAGGCATGTTTGCAGGCAAAGTGCACCTCACCTGTAAATGGCCTTTCTGTTGCAATTTGAGGCAGGGTCAACATCATTGTGCAGATGAGCATTCCACTCTGCCAGACCTGTACCAGGTGAATATGAACTCAAACGTTTCAGGGCTTCTGTCTTTTTGCTCACCTTCAACTACCTCTGAACGATTCTGACAGTTGTTCTTGCACTCATCTTTGTTTTTATGTTCAACTTTTTCTCAGCGTTTTTCTCTCTCTCTTCATTTACATCTTTTTCTTGCTAAATAACTTGTGGTCATCTCTATGTCCCTGATGTACAGTAGGGTGACCGGTCTGTCTGGCCGTGTTGTGTCGTCTTGTTGTGGTCTGTCACGGCGGTAACAGTAGATTGTGCTTTTTGGGTATCCGTTCCTTTTTACAAACTCTGTATAAGTGTTCCTGTTCTGCTTTGCACAGTTTCGGTTTACTGCTGTGTTCTGTGGCTCATTTGAATAATGTCCTGATCAGCTCTGTTTATGAGTATTGAGGTGGTTGTTGGTGTAATTGAGTATGTGGTCTGTATGGGTGGGTCTTTCTGTACATGCAGCTCTGGAGTTCCCTGTTGTTATTACGTTCCACCATTACATCTAGGAAGGGTAGTCAGTTATTGTTCTCTTCTTACTTTGTGAATTTTATTCTGGTGAGGATGTTGTTTATGTGTTGGTGAGTTTCTTCTATTCTTGTGCATTTGATACTCACGAAGGTGTCATCTACATATGGGACTCAGAGTTTGGGTTGGATAGTGGGGAGCGCTGTCCGTTCTAATCTTTGCATTACCGCTTCTGCTATCAGAGGATGAGATAACGATATCGTTCGACTTAACAGAACTATTTACATCCATGAACATTGACCTAGCCAAAGAGACAATTGCCACACTGCTGGACGAATCAGGAAGGCAGACACCCCACGACCCCAACAGCATCAACAAGGACAGCACCCTGAAACTGCTGGATCTGTGCCTCACAACCCACTTCACCTTCAACCACCGTATATTCAAATAAATCAATGGAACACCAATGGTATCCCCAATATCAGTACTGCTGACTTATGACTCCTTATAATGTAAAGGATCTGAACCCGTGACCAACAAAACCAATGTCACATACAAAATACCACGCAAAGACTGTGAGAAACATTAGATATAGGCCAAACTGGAAGAAAACTGACAATAATGATATATGAACAGCAACTAGCCACTAAGAGACACGACCAGTCCTCACTTGTCTCAGTACACATCGACAAAGAAGGTCACAAATTCAACGGGGGCAACACATCCATAATAGCACAAGCAAACAGAGACATGCCAGGGAATTCCTGGAGGCATGGCATTCCAACTGGAACAAACACATTGAGCTGGACCCGATATACAAACCACTGAAAAGCAAAACTCGAAGTGATACCAATCATCCCAGCATATCAAGGCATTTAAATAACAAGTGGGACAGAGCACCAATGCTTCACAAGAGGTGCCTGAAAATGTTACCTAGCAGAGTGACAAAACATCTGCAATCAAATACACCAGCTCAGCGAGCAAGTCTACAACTCCAATCCAACATTGGTCTCAGCTCCACTTCATCAGCTTGTTCCAGGAGCTGACAACCTCTGCAAGAAATGGTTTCTAAATGTGTTTTATCTCGTCTTGCTCTCCTAAAATATCTGAAAGTGTTGACCTTGGGGTGCCTGTTCCTAATTCATGAATTATTTTTGATGTATAAATATTGATGATTTTGTAAAACAGAATGTGTACTGGACCAGAAATTACTTGAGAAAATAATTCCATTTGTACATTGCATATGATGGTTTCAATACTAAGAAAAAAAGACTAGAGATGGCAAACTGTTCATTCGCAATTTGCTTGGGTGCTGAGTGGTTGTGTGGTATTATTTAGAGAATAAAGAGGAAAGGGCAGTTTACAGACTAGAACTCTAATAGGCTGAATTCATATTTCTGGAAGAGATTATGGAGTCATACAGTGCAAAATCAAATCCAAATGTTTGAAAGTGCTACAAGGTTTATTACACTGCTTCAGAATTTGACTGGGGTTTAACTTTGTTTTAAGTGGACAAAATCAAACGCCTATACCTGAATCTTAATTGTCAATACTGTCATCAATGAAAACTAAATGTAAAATAATTCATGACCAGAACTAAAGAAAATACCAAAATGGAGAAACATCGACGTCCTGGACTTTGCTTTCTATTTAGTAGAAAGCAATATAATATCTTTCCATACGTTTAGTATTGGAAACCATTCTAATCGCAATGTGAAATAAATCCTTACATTTGTTAATTTCTTACAACCGTTGTGATGTTGGTACTGTTTTGCTTGGGAAGGGATTATTGGTTACGACAGCAAATTTTTCATGCAAAACTATATTGACCAGCCTAACGTTGTAAAAATCTTAAGTGAATTCAAATGAATGGAATTGATATCACAGCAGTGAGTGAGACTTATTATTGGAACAAAATGCTATTTTTCACTGCCTTCAGCATACTGTTTCAGCAAGCATGAGTCTGATTTTAACTGTATAGGTGGATAGTTTTGAGTGGGTTACGATCAGGCATCTTTCAAATCTAAATATACTTGCCAACCTTGATGCCTTATTACTATCGAGTAACTTGAGATCTAACTTTAGCTGAATAGTCGCATTTTTACATGTATAACTCCAAGGTTACCCCAATGTGACATTGTCTGAAATCTCACAGTGTGGCACTAAAGTAAAAGTAATCTTTCTTGGCAAATTGAAATAAGTCTTATCTCGGTTTTCCTTACACTTCCCTTTCCCCGTCACCAATTAAAAGAGCAATTAAAATTAAGTCCATTAACTCCCTCACAAAGGAGCTGAATAATTATCAGGACAGGAATAAATAGATTGAGATGATCAATGCTCCACAGGTGATTTACACATTTGGAACAATTTCTGCAGAGAGCATCAGGCCATAGGTAACAGCGAAATGTGAGGATAATTCATTATTCAGGAGGTTTCTGTGGGATCAGAGAGTGCTTAAATTGTTTAAATTTAAACTGTACTTATATATTGATTCATGTGTAGTCAGAAGATATAATTGAAAGCAATTCTTGCAGCTTTAGAAGAAAAAAAGTACAGAATCATAGAATTTTGTAGCACAGATAGAGGCTATTTGACCACTGGGTCTCTGTAAAAGTTATTAATTTAATTCAAATTTCCTCTATCCTCTTAGGAAGAGGTTTGGGCCATTCAGCCTGTTGATACTGCTCTGCCATTTAATACGCTCATAGCTGATCAAAAACTTCAAAGCTTTTTACATCATAATTGTTTATGCCATTGATAACCAAAATTTCATTGACATCTACTTTAAATACACTCAAAGGCTGAGCTTACACAGCCCTCTGTTGTAGAGAATTCCAAAAATTCACTAGCTCCTGACTAAGACAATTTCTCCTCATTTCGGTCTTAAGTTGTGTCCCCTGGTTCTAGACTCCCAAACCAGGGGAAACATCCAACTTGTATTTACCCTATACCCTATATCCTTTTAAATATTTTTTGAGATCACCTCATTCTTTGATTTTTGAGTTCACCTTTTTTTCATCAAAACGCTAGAGAATAGAGACCCAGTTTGCCCAGTTTCTATTCATTGGACAGTCCTGCTTCCCAAAGACAAACCTACTGAACCTTTGTTGCATTCTCACCATGGCAATGATCTTTCCAGAGATAAGGAGACAAAAACTGTACACAGTACTCCAGAAGTGGTCTAACCAAGCTTTCATTCAACTGAAGCAAGACTTCACCACTCCTGTAGTCGAATCCTAATACAATAAGAGCTAACATTCCATTAACCATTAACCTTCCTAGTAACCTGCTGTACCTGCATGTTAGCATTCAGTGTTTTATTAACAAGGATATCCAAGACTCTTTTACATCTTCACATGCAACCTCTCACCGTTTAAGAAATACTCTGCATATCTATTTTTCTGATCAAAACTAGATAATCCTACATTTTCCACATTATATTACATCTGCATGTTCTTGTTGAGTGACTTAGCCTGTTCAAATTCTTCTAAAGACATTTATAGCTTCCCCACAACAAATATTCCAGCTTAGCTGCAAATTTGGAATATTTGCTGCCCATGTTCAAATCATTGATACATATTGTGAATGGCTGAGGCCCATAAACTAAAACCTGTAGAACCCCACTAGTGGGGGCCCTCTTGTGGTGCAGTGGTAGTATTGCTAACCTCAGACCAGGAGGCCTGGGTTCAAGTCCCACTTGCTTCAGAGGTGTGTAATAACATCTTTGAACAGGTAGATTAGAAAAATAATAAATAAAACAAAATTTAGAACCTCTTGAGTTACAGCTTGCCAACATGAGAAAGCTCCATTTATTCTTCCTCTATAGTTTCTGTTGGGCAATCATTAATCCATGCCAGTATATTGCCTCCTATGTTATGTGTTTTTTCCAATCAGCTTTCTGTGGGGGATCTCATTAAAAGCTTTCTGAAAATCCAACCACCTTTCATCTACTGACTCCACTTTTATCCATTTTGTAAATAATGTCTTCAGAAACCTCCAACCAGTTTGCCAAATAAGATTTTCTACTCACAAACCCATGTTCACTATGCCTAATCAGATCATTTTTTAATCTAAGTGTCTGCTTATTATTTCCTTTATAATAGATTTTAGCATTTTCCCTTTTACTGATGCAAGGTGGACTGATCATTTGTTCCCTGAGGCAAGATTTACAGACCATTAGTCCCCTGTTTTTATCCCCAGCCCCTTTCTTAAATAGTGGGGTGACATTTGCAAACTGTCAATCTACAGGAATCATTCCAGAAGCAGTGGAATTTTGGAAGGTAATTACAAATGCATCGACCAGCTCCAGGGCCACTTGCTTCAAGACTCTAAGATATAGATTATCAGGTTTCAGGACCTTCACAACTTTCGACCTGATTAATTTCTCTAGTACAACCTTCTTACTAATTTCCTCCAACTCTTCATTCTCCAAAGTTGCTTATACCTCTAATTCTGGGAGATTTCTTGTATTTTCATCAGAGAAAATAGGTAGAAAGCAATAATTTAGCTCTCTGCTATTTTTATATTCCCTAATGTAAATTCTCTTGAGTCTGCTTTTAATGGTCCCACATTCATCTTAGCTAACAAAAATGGCTACCTGTGGAGGCTTTTACAATTGATTTTTGCTACATTGTGTATGTGTTCTATTCTTTTCCTTATCAAGCTCTTAATCCCTCATTTGCTGTTTGTCTATAAATGTCCTAATCCTCAGATATATGACTACTTCCGGTCACTTTATAAATCCTTTCTTTTAATTTTATGCAATCCTTAACTTGCTTTTATTAATTATGGTTGTCTTTTTTGAATTTTTGTTCCTTCTGGGATTGTGTAGTTTTTGCAGGCCATGTAATGCATTCCTGAAATGCAAAATCTTCCCTTTTCCCTCATAACATTTTCTTTCTTTCATCAAATATTTATCCACATCCATTTTTACAAGCTTAAATGGATTTTGCTTCCACTGCTTTTCTGGTAGAGCATTACACAGGCCTCCTGGTTCTGGAGACAGGATTTCAAAGAAGCTAGTTGATAGCAAGCAGTAAACATGCAGAATGGTGGAAAACATGGGAATATTCAATATCAACATGAATGCCTCAGTGTCATTTTAATTCAATGTTTTGCCACTCGAATCTTCTATGCATCAGGGTCATCACATATAAAACAGAAGTCGCATCCCATTTTCACATGGGAATGTTGCAGCATAATCAGGAGGACCTTGGTGGAGACAGTTAGGTGGCATGTTCCATGCTGGTTTACACAATTCACCAGAGCAGAGAGTGGTGGCACTGACAGCTGGGCAGTGTCCACGCAGGAAGGTAAAATAGAATGACAGAGGATCAGCATTAAATGTGCAAGTTAATGACAATCCTGCTAGGAAGCTTTTATTTTTAAACTGTGCCCAGTTCTCGATTCTCCCATGAGGGGAAACATCCTCTCAGCATCTGCCCAGTCAAGCCGCCTCAGAATCTTCTCTGTTTCAATAATTATGCACAACCTTTCTGCATAAGACATCTCCTTCATCACAGGAATCAGCCCAGTGCACCTTATTTGAATCACTTATAATGCAAGTGCATCCCTCCTTAAGTAAAGTGACTAATACTGAGCATACTACTCTAGGTGCACCTAATGAGCTATAAAGTTGTCGCCAGACTTCCCTTCATTTGTATTCCATTCCTTTATGATAAAGCCCAACACTCCATTTGTCTTCCTAATTAATTGTTGTACCAGCATGTTACATGTTTGTGATTCATGTACAAGGACAGCCAGATCCCCCTATACTGCTGTATGCTGCAGCCTCTTTCCTGATAAGAAATATCTTGCTTTTCTACTTTTCTTGCTGAAATGGATAACCTCATAATTTCCCTCATTCTATTCCGTCTACCAGGTTTTTTGCCCACTCACTTAACATTATCTATATCACTTTGCAGACTGTTTACATTCGATTAACACTTACATTACAAACTGTATCTTCAGAAAGTTTGCTGACAACATAATCTGTCCCTCAATTTGGGTTATTAATACAAGTTGTAAATTGTTGAGGCCCCAGTACTAATCCCTGTGCCACTCTATCTTTTAGTTTACCAAGTTGAAAGTGATCCATTTAACTCAAATTCCTTACCTGTTTGTTAGTGAATCCTTTATCTGCATTAATATAATCTCCTCCAAAATCATGATCCCTGTGCATTTTGGCCAGCTCTGTTTTCATATTCATGCCTTTATACTCTTGCCTTTATTTAAGTTTAAAACACTATTATTAGAACCATGTTTCTTAGTCTTAAACTGAACATGAAATCCTATAATGTTATAACTATTCTTGCTTGGAGATTGTTTCAATGAGGCGATTAATTAATTCTGTCTCTTTACACATCATTGGGTCTAATACAATCTGCTGCTGGTTACTTAAGTAGTTCCGTCCTAAAAATAACTATTTCGGATACACTCTATGAACTCTAAGAATATAGCTGTGTGTCAGGTGTGCAAAAATGAGTGTAGCCGGAGGTTTTCCAGTAGTTGAGGTGTCATTCTGTAATTGTGAAGAAAGCAAAATAACTTTTACTTCCATGATTTGCTCTCAGCCATATCGTTTCACTTTTGTATCACTTTTGTCAAGGTACATCTAAATCTCTCCAATAGCTCTTGGCCAAGGGGGCGTGTGTTTTCAATGAACGAAATTCAGATAGTTGACAAACTTAGTGAACACATTGCTGTTGATCAAGAGTTCATTGCCGTTTTTCGCTATTGTATGGATTCCACATAAAGCAAAAATCTGGCTAAGATTTGGAATAATCGCTTTCATTGAAGTAGATGTAACTATCTCTGTAAGTGGGAATCTGTGGTAGATGTCAGTAAAACCAAATGGATGTTCAGCAGTGGAAAATCTTAAAAATCAATTGAAACCTCAATCTATGTTCTTTGGGGTAGTTCATGCATCTTGAGAGGATCACAAAAATTTGACATTGTGGTTGCTTGACACAGCAAACATTGATTGACATTGACTGTTTTACACAATTAATTCCTATCTGTCTCCAGTGACCCCTTCCAGACTGCGTGGTAAGGAGCTCCAAATAAAGATTGATTTGTACAGTTGAACATGGGACTAAGATTCCTTTTTAAAATCTCTCTCCAACATGTAAGAATCAATTAATGGACTGCAATCACATACAGATCTCTTGCTGTGTGAAGATTGATAAGTGTATCACATTCTAACGTTAGGAAATAGAATACAGTATTCACTCCAGTGTCTTTAAATGAGACTGACAATTCACAAATCTAGAAATTTAATAGTTTGTTTCTGTTATAAGGACATTTTTAGTAGTTCCTGGTTTGTTAAGAATGGGCAATTTCTGAAATTTCTCTAATTTCTCAAAGGTCATGACATAAACAGATGTTCCTGTATCTATGAGAGCATTGATGACCAAACAACCAATTGCCACTGTCATATGTCACATGATTGCTGTTCCCAAAAGAGAACACAAAAGCATAGGCAGAGCCATCTACCTCAACAAAATCATGAAGCCATAAGATATAGGAACAGATGTAGGTCATTCAGCCCATCGAGTTTGCTCCACAATTCAATGAGACCATGACTGATCTGATAATCCTCAATTCCACTTTCCTGTCTTTTTCCTTAAATCCGTGATTTCCTTACTGATTCAAAATTTGTCTGTCTCAGCCATGAATATACTTCACTACCTAGCCTCAAACAGCTCTCTGCAGTAAGGATTTCCACACATTCACTACCCTTTGAGAGAAGAAATTCCTCATCATCTCCGTCTTTAAAATATAATCCTTTATTCTAAAGTTGTGCTCTCTGGTCGTAGACTTGTCCTTCTAGATGGTGGTGATGATGGGGCACAACGATGCTGTCCAAGGAGACTCAGTGAATTTCTTTGGTCTTAGTGGTTCATTTTGCTGATGAGCAATGACAGTAGCAAAGGGTTGGGTTTTCCACAGGCTTTACACTGTTTAAATCCAGAGCACATGGTATAATGTGGATAAACAGTGCTAAACTGGAAACATCCTTTGGAAAGGGCAAAATCCTACAGGACTGCCATTGTTGCTTTCCAGATGGTTTCCTGGCATGTCAGCAGTTGTATTGGAGTGTAATGGTTACTGTTGGCAGCTTCACCCTTAGCAGCTCGGGCCTCTGAATGCGATGATAACTTTGCTAAATTAGGAGGAGGGCACTGCTGAGTTCAGTGAGGGTGAGGCTGAGTTCAAGGGGCACTGTTGCATTAGAGGAGGGCACTGCTCGGTTAGAAGATTGTTTTTGTACTCTTTATTCTTCAATGGTTGCAATGAGTAGCCCTTTTTCCCAAGTAACCACTTTGTAAGGCACTGGACTCTCAAACGCAGCAAGTATATATGTGTGCTGGTGGCAGGGCAGCAGGCATTAACACTCCAGGAAGTGTTAATGGTGATCACAGATGTCTTGGAAATTACTTGAATATTGATGAGTTCCGCAGCGTTGTAATATGAACCTCTCAATGCCATGTGTGTGCAGCTGAAGACAGCCTCCACTTGGGGGAACACAGCTATGTTTCCAAATCCTACTGCTCAGGCTGCAGCATTGACCTCATCATAAGGGAATAAAATAATCTGCTGCCACCTTGCCATGTGGCTCAGTGGTTAGCACTGCTGCCTCACAGCGCCAGGGACCCGGGTTCAATTCCACCCTCGGGCGACTGTCTGTGTGGAGTTTGCACATTCTCCCTGTGTCTGCGTGGGTTTACTTTGGGTGCTCTGGTTTCTTCCCACAGTCCAAAGATGTGCAGGCTAGGTGGATTGGCCATGCTAAATTGCCCCTAGTGTTCAGGGATGTGTAGATTAGGTGGGTTTAAGGGGATGGGTCTGGGTGGGATGCTCTGAGGGTTGGTGTGGACTTGTTGGGCCGAAGGGCCTGTTTCCACACAGTAGGGATTCTGTGATCTGTGATCTATGAAATAACATCAGTCACTCTTCTGATGCATTTGTAGTTGCATGAGTGAGAGATCCCACATGTGTCAGCTATTGGTTTTTGGGAGGCTAAAGGCAAGAGGAAAGTATGTAGTAAATGGCAGGACCCTTATTCATTGATATACAGAGGGATCTTGGGGTGCAAGTCCATAGCTCTCTGAAGTGCCAACACAAGTGGATAAGGTGTTAAAGAAGGCATGCTTGCCTTCATTGGTCAGGGCATGATGTATAAAAGTTGGCAAGTCATATTGCGTCTATAGAAAACTTTAGTTAGAACACATTTGGAGTATTCTGGTCAAATCTGATTGCCACACACCCTAAGAAAGATGTGGAGGCTTTGGAGAGGTTGCAAAAGAGGTTTACCAGGATTTTGCCTAGATTGGAGTATATTAGCTACAAGGAAATGTTGGACAAACTTGGATTGTTTTCGCTAGAGCTTTGGAGGCTGAGGGGTGACCTGATAGAAGTATACAACATTATGAGAGGCATGGATAGGGTGCATAGTCAGAGTCATTTTGCAGTTGGAAATGTCAAATACTAGGGGGCATAGGTTTAAGGTGAGAGGAGTAAAGTTTAAAGGAGATGTGTGAGGAAATCTTTTCACATAGAGGGTATAGATGACTGCAACGTGATGCCAGGAAGGAGGTAAAAGCAGATACGACAGCAACATTTAAGCGGCATTTAGGCAGACACATAAACAGGCAGGGAATAGAAGGATATGGATCATGTGATGGCAGATGTGATTAGTTTAGAATGACAACATAGTCAGCATAGATATGGTGGGCTGAAGGGCCTGTTCCTGTGCTGCACTACTCCATGTTCTAAGGCCTGAAATGTTACTGTGGACAGGATAATGGAAGTAAAAACTTTAGATTCAGGGAACAGTCAGATGATGTTCAGCAAATTTTTAAAAAGAAACTCTGGAGGAATGACCTAACTTGAGTGAAAAGACTTTCCGTATTTATTTCTATTGTGTGCTATCTCTTATTAACCTGAGTCATATTAGTGATCTGTCTCAACTCCAACTGAAATCTCTGAGCCATCTCCTGCTAATATCCCTGTCTTGACTTAGGCATTGCTGTTTGTAACTGCTATTATTTTAACGACCATAGCAGAACTGGGTGGCAATGAAAGTTGTAAATGAAAAATAACTATTAAGGCAAATTGAGACAGCTAAGTAGTAGAGTACAGCAAAATCCAATACAATACAGGTTTTTAAAGTAGCACATTGTTACTAGGCAAGTAAAGCAATCAATAATGAAAAAAAATCATTTGGGCTGTTAAATATAGAACACACCAAATAAAACAATCTCCCAACTTCTGATTAGGTTTTTGTCTTTTTTGATATTTGCATTCTGTTTTCCTTTAGCTTTGGTGTGGTCATGTCAGTGTGAAGAACATAAGGACAGAAACAATGTAGCCATGTCCATGTTGTTCTCTTTTTGCCTTCCTCAGAATGGTAGTGAATTTCCTTGGAGTATTTAGGTATTGCAGTAGGTTCCCTGACCAACAGGATTTCAGGTCATGCAAGTTTTGGTTATGAGTAGTGAACCAGAATGCTTAATTATCTAACAGCAAGGCAACATTTATCTAATAGTGATCATACGAGAATCAAATTCAATCTTGGGTTTGGAAAGAAGAAAATTAACACAGCTACTAATTATCTACATTTTGATAAAGTAACTTCAGTGGGATGAGACAGAAACAGAAGGCAGAAGACTTCTCACAACGGTCACAGGGTACAAATTAACAGTGGGAGGTATTTAAAAATGAATTTAAACTAATAATTTAAACATTAATATTTAAACACTCTGGGGGCACAGCTGTACTTGCCAGGTAAAATTGCCATAGTTAATAAAAGATAAGCAATAATATAAAACTAAAGGGAAAATCATGGAAAAGTATAAATTATAGGGTAGGCCGAAAGGACTGGAAGACATAACAAGAGCACAGGAAGGTAAACAAAAGTAAGGGTTGGTTAAAAGGGAATAGGAAACAAAAGATACAATGGATATGAAGATTAACACAAAAAGATTTTACAATTATACTAGAATAAAGAGAATCAACATTTACCACTCAAAGTTTTATTGTCTAAATTGATGAAACTGAGATGGAGAAATTATGAAAATAATAGAGTCCTTACAGGAAATGAGGTGTGACTCAATGTAATCAATGTAGCTTTGGGAATCGAACATTGATTGATAGTTTCTGCCCAAGAATGGAAGTGGAGAACTCAAAGTATAGGAAAACCATTGGTAGAACATAGGCTTTATAGAATCCGTACAGTGTGGAAACAGGCCATTCGGCCCAACAAGTCAACACCGTCCCTCCAAAGAGCACCCAACCCAGACCCATTCCCCAGCCCTGCATTTCCCATGTCTAACCCACCTAACCTAAACATCCCTGGGCACTATAGGCAATTTAGCATGATTAATCCACCTAGCTTGCATATCTTTGGACTGCAGGAGGAAACCAGAGCATCCAACAGAAACTCATGTAGACACAGGGAGAATGTGCAAACTCCACACAGATAGTTACCCGAGGCTGGAATCGAACCTGGGTCCCTGATGCTGTGAGGCAGCAGTGCTAACCACTGAGCCACCATGCAAGTGAAGGAAGGAAATAGAAGAAATTGAAAGCAAACTCAAAGAGATTTTCAAGTTTCTGGGTGGGACAGGAAATGCCAGAAAAACAGTCATCAGTGTACTCTATCTTGGTTGTTTTCCTTTGTTTTTTCAACCCTATCCCTTTGCACTTGCTCAAGAACTACAAAATACAAAAATACAAAAGACTTTTCTCAGCTTTGCCACAGAACTGAAATGTTAACTTTGTTTCTCTATTCACAGCTGCTGCTAAACTTTTTGAGTTCCAGCATTTTTGCTTTTATTTCAGATTCCCAACATCCACAGCATTTTGTTTTTCTTCCAGAAATACAGATGAGAACGTAAAAATATATGAAATAGGAGCATGTGTAGGCTATTCAGCCCTTGGAGCCAGCTGCATTACTCAATGAGAACAAGGTTGATCTGATTGTGGCCTTAATTCCAATTTCCTCCTTGTCCCTCATAATCCTAAACTGCAAACCACATTTACCTTCCTTACTTAGCCACAGATTATGCATCATACCTGTACAGGCTTTCTTTCTTAATGGTATGTATATTTGTTAAGAGCTGTGAAATCACCCTCTACCTGTCAGCCTGTGCTTCTTTACCATCTTATAACCTATTTGTTCAACTCATTGTAGCCAAATTTGTTTTCATGCATTTCTTATTGTCTTTATTTTACATTTAAGATGCTAATTTCAGAGAAATGTATCTCATCCTCAAACCAAATATGAAATTCAGCTAACATTGCCAATTTGATTACTTGAATCAAATAGGAAAATTAAAAGAAGTTATAATAATAGCAATCCTGCCAATATTGTGGCTACTGTTGGGAGATTTATAAACTATTCCATTCTTCTAACCCTTCTAAAAGGTGAAATACCGTCAAATATTCAATACCCAGCCTTTGGTCATTTTGTAGTCACATCTCTATAATGGCTTTGTGATAGCACTTTAAAAGAATATGTAAATGGTCTAACAGCAAGGATGTAAAATACCGTGTGACCAGCAGCCAGTTAGCAGTGTAGGAGTCACAGCTGTCCATATGAGCAATGGTTGCTGAATCCCGAGAATAGACATGTTTTTTCAGCCATCCTATAATTGGAGCCTTCAACTGAACTTAGTTTATGTGTACTGTGTGTGAGACTGGTACCTTTTCATGAAAGAACCAGATACACAACAGGGTGCTAGGACCATACCAACATTCAAACTGGGAGCAGAACAGACAATTCAACTTCTTGAGCCAGGTGGCTGATCTGTTTGTGTTTTGAATTCTGCATTCCCATCCATTTCTGATTATCTTTGATCCCCTTGCTTTAGAAACATTTATCATCTTCTTCCTTAAACATATTAAATGACATCACTTCCACCATATTCTGAGGCAGAGGCTTCCTAAGTCAGAGGAAACTGTGGTATCATGGTGATATCAGTTGATTGGTAGTCCATAATCCCAGGTTAATATTTTGGGACTTGAATTTGAATCTCACCACGTTAGATGGTGACAGTTGAATTTAATTAAAATGTGGACTTTTAGAAAAAGTTAGTCTATTGGCAAACATATAACCATTGTCAATATTGTAAAAGCTCATTTAGTTCACAGATGTCCTTTACAGAAGGAAATCTGCCATCCTAAACCTGATTTTCCCTATATATGACTCCAGACCCACAGAAATGTGATTGTTTCTTAACTGTCCTGTGAGTATTTAGAGATGGACAATAAATATTGGCACAGCCAGTGATGCTAAGTCCTTGGAAGAATAAAGAAAAGTCACACAGTCCTCTGACAGAAACATAATTTCATCACCTCTTAATTTCAAAACAGTGCCCCTACTTCAGGATTGCCCTACAATAGAAAACACCATATCTACAGCCACCTTGTCAAGACCATTTGGCATCTTATTTATTTCAATGAAGTCACCTCCAGTCTTAAAATGCACTGAAAAATAGTGCAGTCTGTCTAGGCTTTCCTCACAAGACAACTTCTTTCCAGGTATGTATCTAGTAAACCTACTCTGAATTGCCACTGTAGGATTTATATTCTTCCTTAACTAAGCAGACAAAGCTATTCACTATTCAAGGTGTGCTCTCACTAATGCTCTGTATATATAAAGTATAATATCCTTTTATATTTGATTCCTTTGCAATAAAAGGTAAAATTCCATTAAGTTTCTTAGTTACTTGCTGTGCCTCCATACTAACCTTCTGTGACTCATGCACCAGTACACCTAGACCCCTCTGCATCTTGGAATTTTTTAGTTATTGTCTGTTTCAGTAGTGCTCTACTTTTCTTTTATTCTCCCTGCCATAATGTCCAATGTCACATCTTTACACATCCGCAATATTTTTGCACAATCACAACTTTTCGATATTGACTGAAATCTCCTTGTGCCCTCTTCACATTATACTTTCCTACCATCTTTGCGTAATCTGCTAATTTAGTTACCATGTTTTTGCTCCCCAAATCTAAATCACTGATATAAATTGTAAGAAGTTGAGGTCCCAGCACAAATCCCTGTGGGACCCTACTTGTTACATCCTGCCAATTAGAAAAATAATGCATTTAAGTGTACTGTCTGTTTTCTGCTAGCCAGCTAATCTTATGACCATGCCAAAATGTTCTCTCTCTATACTAGGTACATTCTACTTTTATGTGGCATCTTCTCAAATACCTTGTGTAAATCCAAGTGCATTACATAGCATTGTAAGTTTAAAGACCACAGATAATATTTGAAATCCTAGAATGCATATTCCTTTACAGAACAGTCAGTACCTTACTTTGTGGGATAGTCAGGTCAGTGGTGATATGAGCTACAAATCAGTTCATCATCCCACTGTATAGGTGATGTTGAATTGGGTAGAAAAGCTGCAGGGCTATTGAGACCTGTTTGGGTACGTTTCCTCCGCAAAAGACAAAATTCATGTGAAGCAGAAATACTGCACCATGGGGGTGAGTACGGCAAAACCTGGACTACAAACAAAAGGTAAGGGAAGAGAGAGTTTAAAAAATACAGCTACATTGTTGAATTGGAGTGGAGAGGTTACAAATGTGCTATAAGCCAGGAATGTCTGTAAAAGGCAAGTAACAAGGGACATGGGGAGAAAGCGGGAATATGTCATTAAGATATAGGATCAGCCACAATCATATTGAATGGTGGAGCAGGGTCAGAAGGCTAAATGGCCTATTCTTTAGGTCCAAGCGTATCTGCACTGTGCTAGAGAGCTGGATGAACTGCACTAGCTGGTGTTGCACACAATGGATAATGTAGTGATTGTAGCGAGGTCAGCCAGGTGGACCTCAAAGAGTATGAGTTCCTTGCCTAGAGCAGATTAACAGCCCCATTCAGGGAGCATTGGCTGACACATAAGTACAGGGGTGTCAGACATCCTGACACTCTGAGAGATGGCTCTGAGGGAGCGTGATCACTGTCAAGGATTTTCCATGTGTATAAAAAGAGTGAATTTTGGTGATGGGATACCAGCCTCTGTGGAGTTATTCCAGATAATGCTGTACATTCTATGTCGTCCAGTTCACTCTTAAGCTTCTCCTGTAAGTGCACACTTCATTTTCTCGAAGAGTCAATCAACAGGATGATATCTTCTCAGCACGGTAGTACAGCATCATCTCTGAAGTGTCACAGTATTTCTGTTGTAAGTTAGGCTGATTAATTATGATTATTTTTGGCCTGGTCTGCTAGTATTGACATATGGTCACAATGTTGGTTCCATACACACCAGTAACTTTGCTAGTTCTGGTCCCCTCTTGTCCACCAGTTTGAATCATTCTGGTTTTCATGCTGACTTACTGTGGCTGCATTTCAATTTCCATGTACCAATGAAAGGAACAGGTAACTAATTATATGGCTAAATTGGCTGTCATCGGTTTTAGCATTGATTTTAAAAGAACCTATTACCTATCCTTCAGGATTCTGACTGGTTAGATATTTGGACTTGTCTCTTTTTTGACTTTGGCTGTGAGTGTGCGCTTGCCACTCTTCTCTGGTCATATGACGCTTATTGTAGCAAAAGCATCTAATTCTTTGACTTCATCCATACGTCATGTCACATTCATGGTATCTGTTTGGTTTCAGATTGAAGATTTCTTCACTCTAAATATTCACCCTGCACAGTCTTGCTGCTAACCTTGAGTATGTGCTTGTGTTTATGTGGGTATCTATTACCCTCTTTTATTATACTACACATCATTTTTGTGTGATCTTTTTCATTGTAATCTTTGGTATCATTTCCAGAACTAGATTTCCTGAATTTGTGAGCCCAGTTTTCTCTAACAATGCTTTTATTGCAAAGGTCTTGAAATGTAGGACAGCTTTGCAGTAGGTACAAAAGACTGTATTTGCCAGTCACCTTCCTTGTCAGCTAAGTTCTGGTGTTACCGAACCAGTACTGGTAGCTGCGCCCAATGCTAGGAGGTGTTGTTGTCCAGCTATAATGACTTTATATTTTCTGCCTTCTGTTAGCAGTATGTTGAAAGTGTGAACTTTCTTTTTCTTTAAAAAAGAAATGCTTTTATTGAAGGCTTCACTCATTGTTAAAGCTACAAACAGCTTCATTACCTGTCAGACAGTTCAATTCCAAAGCACAAATCATAGAGTCGTACAGCACAGAAACCGATCCTTCGGTCCAACTTGTCCATGCCAACAAAGTTTCCCAAACAGAACTAGTCCCATTTTCTTGCATTTGGCCCATATCCCTTTCCTATTCATTTATGTGTCCAAGTGTCTTTTAAATGTTGTAACTGTAACTGTAACTGTAGCTGCATCTACCACTTCATCTGGCAGTTCATTCTACATACAAACCACCCTCTGTGTGGAAAAGATTGCCCCTCCAGTCCCTTTTTAAATCTTTCTCCTCTCACCTTAAAATTATGCCCTCTAGTTTTGAACTCCTCTACCCTAGGGAAAATACCTTTGCTATTCACCTTATCTATTCCCCTCATGATTTTATAAACCTTTAAGGTCACCCCTCAACCTCTTACACTCCAGTGAGAAAAGTCCGAGCTTATTCAGCCTCTCCTTATAATTTAAAACCCTCCAGTCCCGTTAACATACTTGTAAATCTTTTCTGCATCCTCTCCAGGTTTCTTTTTAAGTCATAGTGTTTTAGAAGAAAATTAATTACTTTTGGCTAAAGGCATTTTTTTTGTATTTGAGCTAACTTTGTAATAATATGCGTTAAATTTGTAATTGTATAATCCTTTAGATCTTTATCATTAAAAACTATGTAGTGACTGAATGTATAACAATATTTCATTGCTTGACTTCTTTATACTCTGTGCATGAAGCTCTTGCAATTTATATGCACTACATGTGAATTTTTTAAGTGCTCACACTTTTTAATCTATTTATTGTGCTATTTTGTGACTCTGTGTATTAGCTCTTTTTAAAAAGTAAAGGAACTTGTTCCAAGCATCCAAAACTGAGGAGACAGACATCGCCTAACAAGTGACCTCTAAAAACTAGTCATTGATAGGTGTTAAAACCAAGAGGAACTCGCACCAGTTAAGCAAAATTCAGATGATGAGCTCAGGCTATCAATCAGGAGAACATAACAGCATATATCCCTATCCTTAACAAATGGACAAGGAAGGTATTATAAAATATCTTTTACCATAGCAATGAATCATATAGTAGTAGACTAACTGTAATGAGAAGGATGGTCCTGAGAGTAATTGGTACTTAAGGCACAAATTAGAGGATTAATCAGAGGAAGTTACATCTTTCAATGACCAACAATTCAACAACCAGTCACAAATTGATCATGCAGCTTGTGAACCAGTTAGAAATGAGCATTGCCTCAGTCCTCATCCATAGATTACAAAATGCTAGCATCAAAGTTCAGGCGTTAATAGGAAAGGCAAATAAAATGTTAGCCCTAATTTCACAGGGAGTGGAGCATAAAAGTAGGGAGATTTTGCTTAAACTATACATGGCACTAGTCAGATGACAACTGTGAACAGTTTCATTCCCCTTTATTGAAGGAAAGATACTGGAGCATTGGTGGCAGTATGAAGAAGGTTCAATAGGTTATTCCTGAGTATGGAAGGACTATCTTATGAGGAGACGTTGAATGGATTGGGCCTGTAGCCATTGGAGATTGGAAGAATGATAGGCAGCCTTATTGAAACATACAAGATTTTTAGGTCACTTGACAGGTTAGATGTGGAAAGGTTGTTTCCCCTTGTGTGAAAATCTAGCATCAGAAGGTATATTCTCAGAACAAGGGTTTGCAGATGTAAGACAGAGATGATGAGGAATTTCTTCTCTGTGGGTAGAGAAACTGTGGAATTCTTTATCTTAAAGCACAAGGCTGTCAAAGTTGAATCATTAAATTTATTCAAGGCTGAGATAGACAGATTCCTAATCAGGAAATTAAGGGTTTTAGGGAAAGAGGAAGGAGTTAAGGATTATCAGATCAATTATGATCTAATTGAATGGTGGAGTAGACTCAATGGGTTCAATGACCTGCTTCTGCTCTTGCATCTTATGGCCCCACCTTGTCCAATCAAAATGTAATAACGCCATTGATTGTGCTGTGGGTTGTGGCATTTGCAAAAGGTTTGTAAGCAGCAGCTTTCAATAACCAAGAGATGTGCACCAAGTTTGAAACTGCTGGCCAGTTGGAAGCAGAAAACCACAGAAGTGTTGGGAGAGACCAGACTTTGAGTGCCTGAAATGAGAAACAAAAACCGAGGTACACCCAAAATGCTGCAGCCCTGCTTTGATCAATATTATTTTCTAGCTGAAATTTCCTGAGTTAAAACACCAGATGATCCATTTCGGCAATAGCCTCAAATAAACAAATAAACATTGGGATTGGTATTTAAATTGAAACCTTAAAAGCTTACAAACTCGCAAACCAAGATAGGAGATTACGGAAATTCAGTCTGCCTGAGTTTTGCTTATACTTCTTTTTCAATCTGTTCGCTTGTTGTGGTAAAGGGTTCCACGTGGTGAGGGAAATGCCTGAAAACAAGTCCATAGATGTAGTTTCAATGCTGAAAATCATAGTGGGTGGTGGGTTGGAAATATATCAGGTTCTTATTAGTTATTGAGAAGTCCAGACAAACAACATAAGATAGCCATGAAGAAATTCAGTAGAGAATTTAGAGGGACATGGACTACTGCAGGCAGATGAAATCAGTTTAGAATGGCATCATGATTGGCACATTCTATGAAGACATTACGAGCGAGGTAGACAATGGAGAACCTAGTAGATGTGGTGTATCTGGATTTCCAAAAGGCATTTGACAAGGTGCCACACAAAAGATTGCTGCATAAGATAAAGGTGCACAATGTTATGGGCAGTGTATTAGCATGGATAGAGGATTGGTTAACTAACAGGAAGCAAAGAGTGGGGATAAATGAGCGCTTTTCTGGTTGGCGATCAGTGACTAGTGGTGTGCCTCAGGGATCAGTTTTGGGACCACAATTGTTTACAATTTACATAGACGATTTGGAGTTAGAGACCACGTGTAGTGTGTGAAAGTTTGTGGATGACACTAAGATGAATGGTACAGCAAAGCATGCAGAGGACTCAAAGTTTGCAGAGAGATTATAGATAGCTCAAATGAGTGGGCAAAAGCCTGGCAGAGGGTGTGCAATGTTGACAAATGTGAAGTTGTCTACTTTGGTAGGAATAACAGTAAAAAGGACTATTGAACAGTTAAAAAATTGCAGCATGCTGCTGTGCAGAGGGACCTGGGTGTCCTGATGAATGAATCGCAGAAGGTTGGTTTGCAGGTACGACAGGTAATTATGAAGGCAAATGGAATTTTGTCCTTCATTGTTAGAGGGATTGAGTTTAAAAGCAAGGAGGTTATGTTGTAGCTGTATAAGGTGCTGGTGAGGCCACACCTGGAGTACTGTGTGCAGTTTTGATTTCCTTAGTTGAGAGAGGATGTACTGGCACTAGAGGGGATGCAGAGGAGATTCACTAGGTTGATTCTGGAGTTGAGAGGGTTGGCTTATGAGGAGAGACTGAGTAGACAAGACTTATATTCATGGAATTTAGAAGAATGAGGGGGATCTTATAGAAACATAGAAAATTATGAAGAGCATAGATAGGATAGAAGTAGGGAGGATGTTTCCACTGGCAGGTGAAATAGCCTCAAAATTAGGGGGAGCAGATTTACGACTAAATTGAGGAGGAACTTCTTCACCCAAAGGGTTGTGAATCCATGGAATTCCCTGCCCAGTGAAGTAGTTGAGGGTTCGTCATTGAATGTTTTTAAAGTTTAAGATAGATAATTTTTTGAACAGTAAAGGAATTAAGGGTGGGTGAGAGGGTGGGTAAGTGGAGCTGAGTCTACAAAAAGGTCAGACATGATCTTACTGAATGGCAGAGCAGGCTCAAAAGGCCAGATGGCCTATCCTGCTCTTTGTTCTTATGTTGGCTTTTATGTTGTGGGCTGAAGGGCCTATTCCTATGCTGTACTGTTATGTGTTCTATATATGTTCAGAAGAAACTACCCAAAGACTGGCAACAATTTGGAACTTGCCCCAATACAGTGATTGAAGCAGATAGTATAGATGTATTTAAAGGGAAGTTAGATGCGTATACGAAGGGGAAAGAAATTAGAGAGTTACAAAATGATGTCCTTGCATTTATCTTGGCACCTAATGGATTAATTACTTCTTGTAGTGGTTGTCTGTAAGCCATCAGATCCAACTGGGGTATTTTAATAGCTACCTCTACAGCTTGTCATGAAGGACTCCTCTTCAGTAGCAAGAAATGCCAGGTGAATGTAGCTCAGATTTTTTTTCGACTGTGTTTATTTCCACAATCTGTCCTGAACCAGGCAAACCTGAAGATGTACAATCTCCAGGATAGAGAGGACTTGCAATGATACCTTAAATTCTTCAACTTCTTAGCACCATACATAGTCATAGAGTTATAGAGTCATACAGCATTGTAATAGATCATTTGGTCCAATTCATCCACACCGTCCAGACATCCCAATCTGATCTAGTCCCATTTGCCAACATTTGGCCCACATCCCTCTAAATCCATTCTATTCATGTACCCATCCAGATGCCTTTTAAATGTTGTAATTGTACCAGCCCCACCACTTCCTGTGGCAACTCATTCCATAAATGCACCACCCTCTGCCTGAAAATGTTGTGCCTTAGATCCCTTTTAAATCTTTCCCCTCTCACCTTAAACCTATGCCCTCTAGTTTTGGACTCCCACATCCGAGAAAAAAGACCATGGCCATTCGCCCTATCTATGCCCCTCGTGATTTTATAAACTCTATAAGGTTTATAAGTCTCCAACAGTTCAGGGGAAAAAAGCCCCAGCCTATTCAGCCTCTCCCCATAGCTCAAACCCTCCAGTCCCAGCAACATCCTTGTAAACCATTTTTTTTGCACTCTCTCAAAATTAACAACAACAGCTTGAGAAGCAACCAGAATTGTATGCAGTATTCCAAAAGTAGCCTCACCAATGTTCTGTACAACCGCAAAATGACATCTCAACTCTTCTGCTCAATGTTTTGACCAATGACGGCAAGCGCAACTCCACTTTCAAGGAACTGTGAACCTGCACCCCTAGGTCTCTTTGCTCAGCAACACTCCTCTATCATTAACTGTACCAGTCCTGCCTTGGTTTGCCTTACCAAAATGCAACACTTCACATTTATCTAAATTAAACTCCATCTGCTACTCCTTGACCCATTGGCTTATCTGATCAAGGTCCTGTTTTACTCTGTGAAAATCTTTTTTACCATCCACTTCACCACTTAATTTGGTGTCATCTGCAAACTTCCTAACCATACCTCATATATTCACGTTCAAATCATTTATAGAAATGACAAAAATGCAGTGGGCCCAGTATCAATCCTTATGGCACACTGCTGGTCATGGGCCTCCAGTCCGAAAAACAACCCTCCACCACTACCATGTGTCTCCTACCTTCAAGCCAATTTTGTATCCAATTGGCTAACTCCCCCTGCGTCCCATGTGGTCTAACCTTGCCAACTGTGCAGAACCTTGTCGAACGCTCTGCTGAAGTCCGTATAGATGACATCTACTGCTCTGCCTTCATCAGTTTTCTTTGTCACCTCTTCAAAAATCTTGATCACATGATTGAGACATGATTTCCCATGCAGAAAGCCATGTTGACAATCCCTAATCAGTCCTTGCCTTTCCAAATGCATGTAAATCCTGCCCATTAGAATTCCCTCCAACAACTTAGCCACAACTGACATAAGGCTCACTGGTCTATAGTTCTCTGGCTTTTCCTTACGGCCTTTCTTAAATAATGGTACCACATTAGCCACCCTCCACTCTTCTGGTGCTTTACCCATGCTTTTATTTGTACAAATATCTCAGCGACAGGCCCAGCAATCTCTTCACTAGCTTTCCACAATGTTCTGGGAAACACCTGATCAGGTCCTGGGGATCTTATCTACCTTTATGTGTTTCAGGACCTCCAACACCTTCTTTTCCATCATGTGGACACTTTTCAAGACCTCACTATTTATTTCTACAAGTTTCCTTTCTTCCATGTCCTTCTCCACAGCAAATACTTGACGTGAAATATTTGTTCAGTATCTCACCCATCTCCTGCAGTTCCACAAATAGATGGCCACATTGATCTATAAGGGCCCGAATAGAGCAGGGTCATTTCAAGAACTGCTATGGAAGGATATTCCATTTGTATGGTCGGAGGATCATTAATCCATGTTTGAATTACTTAACTAGGCATTTCCATAATCACAGAATTAGAATGTTATGGCACAGGAGGGGACCATTCAGCCCATCATACCCACACTGGCTCATTAACTGAGCATCATTATCGATTGCTGATCTCCTGCTGTTTCCACATACCCATAATTTTTTTTAAAAATCCAAATAATCATACAATGCCCTCATTAATGCCTCAACTAAACCTGCCTCCACTGTATCTACAGGCAGGCTATTCCAGGAAGAGATGTGTTCTACTATACTAGGATCAAAGAAAAGAGATGGTCTTAGAGATCACCACATCATCAAAAGGATTAGAAATGTGCATCATGAAAGATAGAAAACCAATTGCATTTGACATCAAAAATCTACCATGAGTACAATCCAATTATTCAAACATGAAGTACAAGCCAGTTGCTCTGGTATTCTGTATCACAAAATTTCAGGTGTACTTCTTGAATAAATTACTAATTTCGGGAAGTGACCGCAAACATTGGATTTGATTTAGCATAAGATGCTGAGAATGCACCATTTAGACTACAGCAACTTCTAGCAAAAATACAGATTTTAACTTTAAAATCTGTTACAAATCAGGGAGCAAATTGTGTACTTCAGGTTCACTGAGCAAATAACTAAATCCAAAAAAAATACTTTGGATGTCTTACTAGACCTATAGGTACACAGTATAGCTTTGAGGTAGAAGATGTACCCAATATAAGTTCAAAAATTTTGGTCAACAAAAGAGCAAGTACAGGAACATGGAAACAGGAATAGGCAGCCTGTTCTGCCTTTCAATGAGATCAGGGCTGATCTGTGGTCTATAGCTGCCTTTGGCCTATATCCTTTAATACTACTGTTTAATTTATTTTATTGATCTCAGGTTTAAAATTCACAACCGATCTACCATCAACTGTCTTTTGTGGAAGGCAGTTCCAAACCTCTACGCCGTTTTGTATGTAGAAGAGTTTCCAAACATTTCTCCTGAATGGTCTGGCCCTAATTTTTAGACTATGACCCCCAGTTCTAAAATCTCTAATCAGTGGAAATAGTTTATGTACCCTCTCTTATCCTGTTAATATCTTGAAGACTTTGATCAGATCACCCCTTGACCTTCGAAATTCTAGTGAAAATAGACCTAATTTGCATAATCTCTCCTCATAATTGAACCCCAGAAATCCAGGTATCATTCTTGTAAACCTTGGTTGTCTTGCTTCCAAGGCCAGTATTTCCTTCCTAGCATGTGGTGCTCTGATCTGCTCACAGCACTCTAAATGACTTCAGGAGGAAATAGCGAATGGCCAAAGACTGAGGCAATATGGAACATTATTGTAGAAGTTTGGCCTGATGGACTGCCTGTCACAAAGATGTTTTTGGCTGCAGAGAGATGAACTGGATATTTCAAGAGGTGTGATTTTTGGAGAAAGCCAGGTGTTTCACTTGAAGTTCTTTGCTTTCACATATTGTCACAGTTATAATCAGGGCTAAGTGCATAGAGCAAACAAGGGCATCTAGCAAGGAAAGTTGTATATTAGCCAAGGACCAACAATGATATCAAGAAGGTAGGGAGAATTTGCAAAGTATACTAGCATCACCAACAGAAAGAATTATCACATCCTTAAAATGTTCACCATTCTTTTAACACAAATTTGTAACAGGGTCCAGTGACCCTTCCTCAGTAGCTGGGAAAACGTCAGTTTATATGCAGAAAATAGGGAGGGGGATGGGGTAGGGAGTAAACGATAGGATAGAGCCCAAAGAGAGAGAAAGAAAGTTGGGCAGACAAAGGAGTTGATAACGATCAGGCTGGGAGGGTGAATAGTTGTTAACTGGGACTGTTAGTGACTAACAACAGTGTGTAATGGCAGGCTATGTGGTAACAAGGCCTGGTGTGTGAGGTAGGGGGCTGGGACATGGGAGAGTTTAGGCCATAAAATTATTGAACTCTATGTTGAGTCCGGAGGGCTGCAGGGTCCCCAAGTGGAAAATGAAGTGTTGTTCCTCCAGCTTGCAGTGGTCTTCGCTGGAACACTGTAGCAAGCCAGAGACAGAGATGTTGGCCAGGGAGCAGGGAGGTGCGTTAAAGTGGCAGGCAACAGGTAGCTCTGGGTCTTTTTTGTGAGCAGAATGTAGATGTTGTAACAGATATATTCACTGAGTGTTTTAACCAGTTTTTCCTGATCACTAATTACTTTTCCAAGTCTCCAATCGGTTGAATGATAACTTTTCAGGCACCAGGCCACACTATACAATGGCAGCCCCTTTAGGGACATGAATGCTAAATGAGTGAAAATTATGCAGCAGCGTCACAACACCACCCCAGATCCAATGGCCTTGCCTCCTCTTTTATATGTGCACATCTTTGAAATACAGTCCTGGAATTCTTTTATGCCAACCCAAAAGGGAAGATAAGGACTTACATACCTCACTGATTTCTGACTGTGAAGCATTCCCTCCATACTGCACTGGTATATCAGCATCGATTCTGAGCTCAAGTATCTGGAGTAGCAAGGAAGGTGTGTTCGGGAAATGGCCAAATGGGTTCAGTATCAACATGCAAATTCTTCCAACATACTATCTAAATGCATTTCTCTATATTTTCAAAACACAAATTCCTTCATTTGCATCAGAGATAGTAGGAACTGCAGATGCTGGAGAATCTGAGACAACAAGAAGGGTCTGATGAAGGGTCTAGGCCCGAAACGTCAGCCTCTCTGCTCCTATGATGCTGCTTGGCCTGCTGTGTTCATCCAGCCCTGCACCTTGTTGTCTCTTCCTTCATTTGCATTATTGTATGCCTTACATCTGTCCCCGTGATATCCTATATGTCCAAGTTTTGAATCAATTTTCTGAATTTAAAAATATTTCTTTGTTTTTGTGAAGCATACCTTCTGATTGATCGAATTTAAATGTGCACAAGGTGTAAAACTAGTATTGAAGGAGGCAAACTTTGATTATTATGTACATATTTCGGATAATTTTGACAATGAATTGAATATTGTAACACACAAACAAAACACTGGGGATACTGAAAATACTAAAATAAAAACAAAATCTTGGAAGCACTCAGCAAGTCATACAGCCTCTGTAGAGAGAGAATCCGAGGTAACGTTTCAGGTCCTAACCTTTCATTCGAATTGAAGATCCTTGTCCCTGATGAAAAATACCTTCATGCCTTTTCTGCTCTTACCGCTGAAGCCTTCTCCAGGTCTAAATCCCAAAGCACGGCCAAGGTTCCTTTCTAACTCTGTCTTTGCTTCATTTCTTTGCCATATAATCTGCAGCCGTACTGCCCATAAATAAACAAATGCTCTCTTAAAGCCTTGTCCCCTACAGAAGCGTACGCCAACTTATCTCTTGGACAATACCTTCACTCACCTGTGTCTGGTTTTTGTCTGAATTAAGATTTTAGTATCCTTGAATGTCAATAACGTCTTTTGCAGCTATTTGAAGCGATTGCGGAAAATACTTTTGCTGAGTTGAAAATAAGTGTAATCGTGGCCACTGCGTTTTACAACTCAGACTGGGTGTGTGGTGGCGTTGCGAAAACCTTTCAGAAAGATAACAGGACTTGGAGGTAAGCTACCCATATTTTGTCCGCTTGGGATCGCTGTTTGGCTATTTTTTTGATCAGTTACACTGTCGCTGATCTGAGCTGGATGTTCCGTGCCGATAAAACGGAATTACTTTGCGGGGCGTTTAGTTTGTAACAGAATGAGTTTTAAATAATGCCTTTGTCGTGTTTTGGCGAATTACAGTCGCTGGAAATAAAAGTCGCATGTCGTGTTGAATGGAAGAAAACGAATGTTATGTAACAAATTCGAAAATTTCGTACTTTAATGTTAATATAATGTTTGCATCTTTACACATATATGTTGTAGGATTGTGAAAGTGGCCAGCAAGCAAGTTAGGAAGTGGAGAAGTTTGAAGAATGCACAAATACAACACTATTAATCGAACAGGTTACTGCGACCTGCTCAGAGGGTAACATTACACTGTCATCAATTTGTTGGCTTCAATCTAAGTTGGGCCAAAGGGACCACTTAACCACGAATGTTCCATTGACCATCTCCAAATCTCACAGGTCCAAACCCCTCCTCGAAAATAACTTCGCCGGTTGGTTATTTTGGAACTCATGGCACCATGGCTTACAGGGCCATGCTATAGAGAAATCTATGACCTGCTGTAGCGTCTTACCCTGAAACGTGTATGAATTAAAACTGTGCACAAACTTTGAGGAGCTATTAATGAGGCTTTGTCACCTGAGAATGGAAGTGGCTGGTTGAGAAATGGCAACTCCTGCAATGGCGGTTAGCTAAATAGCACGGTATGACATAGGCTGACATATTTAAAATACTAGAATCATATTATTGATATTTCTGTTCACCAGGAAACAGTCGGGAAACTCCAAGATTTATCTTTGAAAACTTGGGGAATTTTGAATTAGGAAGTTGCATTCGTCAGCTTCGATACTTTCGGAAAACCGGTGTGTCTTCAGTTCACCATTTGAAGTAGATTTCCTCACGGGAATATTTGGGAAACGCCTTTGTTATTGTTCATGGAATGTAAGTATCACCGGTGAGACCGGTATTAATACCCCCACCGCTGAGTACCCTGGAGAAAGTGGTGCTGAACCTTGCACCTCTGCAGCTCACAGTGGGAGGAGGTTGGTCCAGGATTGTAATAGTGGAGAAGCGGAGATGTGGCTTCAGAGTCAGGTTGGTGGGTGATTTGGAGGGGAATATGCAGGTGGGTGGTACCTGCTGCCCTTACATTGCATCCTGTACATGGTGTACATTGCTGGGTGTGTAGGGTGAGGCTGGATGTTAAAGGTGCTGAATGGGATGGGCTACTTTGTCTTACAAGGTTAATTGCTGGTGTGAAGTGCTGCCAAGGATGCCAGCCTGCATACTTTTGAGAGGTTCCCGTGCCCATCTTTGGGAAAATTTTGAATCAGGTGGCAGAAGTGATGACTTTTTGTTTTCTTGTCGTTCACCCCACGTGGGCCTCTCGACCTTCCATTTAATGTTCGCCACTTGCTTTTGGCTTTGATTCGAACTGTTTGTAGTAAAGAGTATCGATATGTGTTTAATTCCCCACAGAATCGACGTCAGAAATCACACAACATCAGGTTACAGTCCAACAGGTTTATTTAACAACGCAAGCTTTGGGAGCCTCGCTCCTTCTTCAGATGTTACTGAGAGAGATGGTATCAGACGCAGAATTTATAAGGAAGAGGTCAAAGGATCACATCACTGCTGAGGATGTATTAAACAAACCGAAGATGCTATTAAAGCTTTAATCAGTTTGAAGGTTTCAGTTGATTAATATGTATATGTATATCCCCAAATTCCTTTCCAGTCACGGTCCTGAGAGAAATAAAGATTTATCAGTGTAAAGAAGATGTGACATTTTAGGTCCGGCAATGCATGTTGGGTGTGAGGCCTTGTTTAGAATTTGTTGGTGTTTTGATTTGGAGTCAGACTGGTTTTATTTCGAAAGTAGGAATTTATAAAAAGCCATATTGACTGACTGTCTATAATTAAGAGCTTTTTGAGCAAAATAAAATGCATCTGCAAATACAAATGAGCCCCATATATTCACGTGCATGCGTGTGTGCGTGTGCACGAGTGTGAGCAAAGGGGGAGAGACAGGGAGTGTGTGAGTGTGAGCGAAGGGGGAGAGACTGGGTGTATGTGAGAGTGAGCGAGAGGGAAGAGACCTGGGGGTGTGTTGAGTGTGAGCGCGCGGGGAGAGACAGTGTGTGTGTGAGTGTGAGCGAGTGGGGGAGAGGCCGGGGGGGATGACTGTGAGAGAGCGGGGGGAGAGAATGTTTGTGTGTGGGTGAAGGGAGAGACAATGTGTGTGTGAGTGAGGGGGGAGAGATTGTGTGTGTGTGTGGGAAGAGTGAGAGTGTGTGTGGGAAGAGTGAGAGTGTATGTGGGAGGAGTGAGTGAGAGTGTGTGTGGGAGGAGTGAGAGAGTGTGTGTGTGTGTGTG
>NC_063332.1:109798171-109800334 GCF_021869965.1 Rhincodon typus
ATCTTGTTTAGAATCTGTTTATGTTTTAGTTTGAAAAGTTGTATTTCTAAAGTAGGAATTTATAAAATACAATATTGATTGGCTGCCTATAAATTGTGTACTTTTTGAACAAAAAATGTAGCTGCAAATACAAATTCACCTCATAGATTCACGTGTGTGTGTGTGAGGGAGAGAGCGAGCGTGGGGGAGGAAGTGTGTGTGAGGGGGGAGAGTGTGTGTGTGTGTGTGTGTTGTGCATGTGTGAGAGTGTACAGTGTTTGGGTGGGGGGGGTGTCAATTGTGGTGCGACATGAACCCAAGATCACGGCTGAGGCTGTCCTCATGGGTACCGAACTTGGCTATCAGCCTCTGTTCGGCGACTCTGGGTTGTTGCCTATCCTGAAGCCCGCCGTGGAGGATGTTTACCCAAAGATCCGAGGCCGAATGTCCTTTATTGCTGAAGTGTTCCCCCACTGGGAGAGAATGTTCCTGTTTGGCGATTAGTGCGAGGTGTCCATTCATCCATTGTCCTAGCATCTGCATGGTCTCACCAATATACCATGCCTTGGGGCATCCTTGCCTGCAACCTATGAGATAGACAACGTTGGCTGAGTCCCATGAATACTTGCCGTGCACGTCATGGGTGGTGTTCCCACATGTGATGGTGGCGTGCATATCGATGATGTGACATGTCTTGCAGAAGTTGCTATGACAGGGTTGTGTGGTGTTGTGGTTGATGTTCTCCTGAAGGCTGGGTAGTTTGCTGCGAACAATGGCCTGTTTAAGGTTTAGGGGTTGCTTGAAGGTGAGAAGTGAAGGCTTAGGGAAGATCTTGGTGACACGATCATCATCATTGATAATGTTTTGAAGGCTGCGAAGAACATGATGTAGTTTCTCCATTCCCAGAAAGTACTGGATGACGAAATGCATTGTATCGGACCTATCCCCTGTCTGTCTTCTGAGGAGGTCATTATGGTTTTTCTCTATGGCACGTTGCAACTGGCAATTGATGAGTTGAGCATCATATCCTGTATGTATGAGGGAGTCCTTCAACACTGTAATGACCTCCTCAGGCACAGGGTATGTCCGATAGGGTGCCCTTCATCATCCAGTACTTCCCGGGAGCAGAGAAACTGCGCCATGTTCTTTGCAGCCTTTCATAACATTAACAATGATGATAAGCACCTCCCACCAGGATCTTCTCCATGCCTTCACTTCTCGCCTTCAAACAACCGCAAGTCACTCAACGCAAGCACAGCCACACACACTCTCTCTACCCCCCCGACACACACACACACACACTCCACACCAACACATACACACACACACTCTCCCTCCCACATGCGCGCAAACACACGCACTCCCCCAACACCCACACACAATCACTCTCTTCACCTGCACTCACACACACACGCTCTCACTCTCTCCCCATCACGCGCACACACGCTCTCACTCTCTCTCCCCATCACGCAAACATGCTCTCACTCTCTCTCCCCATCACGCAAACACGCTCTCACTCTCTCTCCCCAACATGCAAACACGCTCTCACTCTCTCTCCCTCTCCCCATCACGCACACACACTCTCACTCTCTCTCCACTCTATCATACACACACTCCCCCGCCTCTCTCTCACACATATACACAGACACACACCCCAGCTCTCACACACATACACTCTCTCTCTCCCCACCTCACTGACAAACACATACTCTCTCTCCCACCTCACTCACACACACACTCTCTCCCCCTCACTCGCGCATGTGCACACACACACACAGTCTCCCCCCTCTCACACACACATACACACACACATTCTCTCTCTCCCCTCACTCCCACACACATATTCTCTCTCTCCCCTCACTCACAGATACACTCACTCTCTCCCTTCACTCACACTCACACACACTTCCCCCTCATACACAGACATACACACACACACTCTCTCTCCACCATCACACATACATAAACACACTCTCTCCACCCCCACACGGGCGCACACACAAACTCTCTCTCTCGCCTCCCTCACAAACACACACATACCCACACAGACATATACTCTCTCTCTGACCCTCGCACACACGCATACACACAGTCTCTCTCTCCACCCCACCACACACACACATACACACAATCTCTCCATCCCAACACACGCACACACATGCCCTCCCTCTCTCTCTCACCCCC